>NC_056731.1:1844650535-1844727796 GCF_019279795.1 Protopterus annectens
CCTTGTGCTGGTCAGTCAACATAGGGAGGTTTTGTTAAGGGAGGAACTGCAAACATTGCCACCATCTCCCGGTGTGCAGCACCTGCACTGGTCATATCCCTTCTATCTACCATTGCTTAAATGTAGAGATTTTGTGCTGTTCCACCCATTTTCATGTTGGCTTCTGTTCCTACACACTCTAAAACACTAGAACACCAGGATACTATGCAAATGAATAAAAATTCTACATGATTTGTCAAAAGATAAGGACAAAAATAAAAACAATGGTGGGACTTCCAAGATGGCTGCACATTGAGTAACAGCTTAATTTCAGCTGTCCCAGAGTGAAAACAGAAACTCAGAAGAGAAAGCCAGGAAACTCGCATTTTTGGGTGAATTTCAGTAACTGGCTAGTAAGTGCACTGCCTGGATGCTAGCAAAAAAAGAAATTCAGAGAACCTGAAAGAAAATCAATCATAAACGTTGAGGAAAAAACACTGAGTGGGAATAATTCTGCAGCTGTTCAGCTAAAAGCAATGCAAGTCCCAGCTTTGATGCAAGACATGACTTCCACTGACCTAGAGGAAAAAGTAAGTCAAATGTACTTAGAGCTGATTAAAATAAATTAAACACTGAAGGAGGACATTAACTTAAATAACAAAAGGCTGGAAAAACTGAAGAAGCTTTAAAGACAGATATTCAGATGAGGTGAGAAAACTGCAAAAATCAGAAGTCAAAATGAAGAAAATGCTGGCTGAATATCAGACTTCTCAGGAAGAGATGTTTCAAAGATTAAGATAATTAGAGGACAGAGCAGGTAGCGAAAACCTGGGATTTTCTGCTTTACCAGAGAAGCTGGAAGGAACAAATTGTATTAATTTTATGAAGGTACAAATAAGCAAATGGACTGGTGTACCACGGCAGGAGTTGTTATTTGAAAGGGCACATTGTGTGTATGCTCCAAACCTGGCCATGAGAAAGCAACCAAGACCTTTTCTAGTAAAGATGCAATCCTACCATCAGGAGTTGATTCTGAGAAAACTGTGGCAGAAGGACAAAGTACTAAAAGTGGGAGATGGTAGAGTGTTTATGAAAAATGATTACTCACTGTACACCAGGCAGAAGAGTAAATTTATTCAACTAATCATGGAATGTTGAGAAGTAGGCATGAGATTCAAGCTGCTGTACACAGCTATTTTCAGAATATTCTATCCTGGAGGGACAAAATAATTTTTTGATGCAGAACATGCTAAGGAGGAAATACAAAATATGTCCAATAAAAAATGAGCTATGAAACAGGAGATTCTGATTCTTCTTAAGGTAATAAAGCCCACAGAGAGACTTTGCCAGTAAAACCTTTTCCAGTCTTTCAATGGAAAATGCTTGAGAAACAGAAAAAAGCACTAGAGTTAACTGGAACATTAGTCAACATGACTGAATCACCTAGAGCCATATTTTATACCATCAAGTGGCTAGGCCTGCCATGATGTGCAGTCTGCCACCCATGCTCTCCTATCTTCAGGATACTGCACACCACAGCTTAACCATTATGCCAACTGGTCTCCCTCAGTAGGTGACACAAAGAGACTATATTGTGTTGAAAGGCAAAGACAGCAAGATAAAGAAGATAGTCAGACACCCTTCATAAGGGATGCCAGCAACAAGCTGCTTACTAATCCACAGGACATCAAAGGTAGATGGAAGGAGTACTTCCAGCAGCTTCTGAATGAAGAAAACCCCACAGAAGCTGTACTGCCCCAGAAACAGCCTACGATGAGAGAAGAAGAGGAACCCACCCTAGAAGAAGTAAGGACAACAGTAAAGAAAATGAAGTCAAGGAAAGCAGCAGGTTCAAATGAGGTCACAGCAGATATGATATAGATGCTGGGTGAGATAAGGGAGAAATGGATCCTGAGGGTATTCATAGCAGTGTGGACAGAAAGGTGTATCCCAGACATCCACAACTGTGGGCAATACAGAGGCTTCAAACTCCTATCACATTGCATGCAAGTTCTGGAGAGAGTGCTTGATAAATGGATTTGCAGAGTAGTAGAAAGTAAGATGGGAAATGAACAGTTCAGATCCAGACCAGGATGCATCACAACTGGCCTGATGCTTACAGTGAGACAGATATTTGAGAAGAGGCTAGAGATGAGGAAAGAGTCCAATTGAACATTCCTAGACTTGGAGAAAGCATATGACAAAGATCACAAGAAAGCTGATTTTGAGAGTAGTGTGGTGGTCTGAAGTCCCAGAAACATTGGTAGAATTAGTGCAGGCTATGTGCAAGGACCCAATGACTCAAGTATGAACAGTGTTTGGCCTCACAAAGGGGTTCCCAGTGGGAGTGGGTGTGCACCAGGGTTAATCTCTTAGCCCTCTGCTGTTCATATTGGTGATGGATTACATTAGCAAACAGGTTGGAGGGGACAGATCAACAAAGTTGCTGTATGCAGATGATGTGCATTACAGGCAAACTCTGAGCAAGAACTTCAGCAAAGACTAGGGGAATGGAATGTAAAACGGAAGGCACATGGGATGAAACCATTCTGTTTCTCTTTTTTTCATACACAGGATCAAACCAATGGCTCCCCTTTGTCTACCCAACAATCCCATTTGTTCCCCCCATCACAACCATTCATTCCCTGATGGAGGCAAGAACTGAGTATTAGGGAATGGGCCAGTCTGCAGATTCTGTGGACTGTCTCCATCTTCTCAGCAGTTTGCAAGCTCTGCTATAGCTGCCTTGGGAGGTGCATGTATGCTTGCATGCACACGCAACCTCCCAACCAAGTAGTACACCTCTTGCAGTATGAGCCCTCTAGGTTCTTTATGCTGAAGCCAATACATCAGCATTCCTCCATGTGTTGCCAGTGCAGCAAGATAAGCCAACTACTTCCATACCAGGAAGGGAGAGCTGGCATTGTCTGATCACTTCCACTCTCTACTCACCCTGTTCTTCCAGCATCACTGCAGATAGTTAAACATGGTTTCTCTGGGATACAGTCAGGGCTTTATACCTCAGTGTCATGGGGCCAGGTATACCCCTTCTATTTTTTTGTAATAACAACCAATAACTTATTTTAGACAAACAATAAAGAATTATAAAAAATAGGCATTTGCAATAGTAAGCAAGTACCAAAGTACCATTACTTTTGATGCTGAAATAAATCTTGATTAGTCATAATTTATCTCTAATCACTCTTCTCACACTAGAATTTAAAATGCATTACTCATTTAAAGTAGTTTTCTTATTTGAAATATAAAATGTTTAAAAATGGAAAAATGCGATGAGTTTATCAACTATAGCTGTTAGTGCCCCTGTAAGATTCTATATCTTTTTGTTTATCATTTTTGTATCTCTCTTTGCCCTCACTGCCTGTCAATCATTCACCTCCCTAACAACTGGCCCATTCATTTCCCCATTCCCAGGGGAAAGGGTCAGTTAGGAGGTGCCATCATATAGGCAGCAATTGGGATGGTTTCAGCTTGTTTTCCTTTTTTGCCCTACCCCCTCCTTGCACACTTCCATGTGATAAACTGTGTGTTGGGGGGATGTGCAATGAGTGTCAGTGCTGCATTGCTCCTGACTTTAGCATGGAGCTTGTGGTGGCAGGACTGCCTTACCCACCCATTCGAGGCACTGTTTGGTTGTTTTCCTGGTCTCCACCAGGGAAACCAACCAGTATGTATATGCTTGGAACATGTAGCTCCCAAAATGAGCATCTCCATCCTCCCTGCCTGTGCTATCAAGTGCCCAAGATGCTATTCAAGCTTGGATTGCCTGGGTCATAGTCAGGGATTTATCCCATCATATCACCAGTGCAAGCTACCTTTTTGCTTATCTCCAGATCAAAATCATTTAGTAAAAAATAAAAGAAAAACTTAGCCAAGCTAGAGTTTTTACCATGTAATACCTTAAACCTCCTGTAATAGAAGCCCATGGGATATATGCAAATGACCCCTTAATTACATCAAGTGTTTCAGCTACTTGGCTTCTGAATGTCCATAACTTTTTAGTTTTTCTTTTTAAGTCTTTGTGGATACATTCAGACCAATAAAGCCAAACTCCACTAGCTGTGGGCATGCATGTTTTGGCCTTCGTATGACCTTGTCAGCACAGCATACGTAGACTGGCTAAACTTTAGAAACACAGGGTCTTTACATCCAGCCGATGTTCATAACCATTAAGGTGTCTGCAAAATATCCCAACTAACATGCAAACCAAAAAGTAAAAAGGTCACACCAACAAACCAATCAGTATAATTCTTATCTGGTATGGTGATGATTTTATGGAGAGTTTGTTTCTGAGGCCTGTTGCTGTTATACATTAGTTTGATGGTAAATGTGGATAGCAGGGGTGTGGAGTGTGCAGCGATAGGTGAAGGTGGTAAACTAGTGTTCAAATCTATGAGGAAGATTAATAAACTTGTATATTCTGTTGATTGTGGTTTGAATGCTGTGTATATATTCAGAGAATTAAAGGGTTATTAGAGGAAAGGCATACTTTACATGTTATACTTCTTGGTAAAATATGTTTTTTGTCATGGCATTCCATGCCTGTGGAGTGAGACAATTGCAAACGGAATAATCTGTATTATGTTACATGCTTATGTTACTTGTTATCTTATTGCTGTGATTTTTAAATGTTAGACTTGTTTGATTTTTGATTTGTCTGAGGTTATTATTAGCAGAGGCTTGCATTTTCTGATAATTTATTGTGATCCAAACAGCATCGTAGCAGTTTTAGTAGGGCTTAAGAATAGGAGGTTGTTTATAAGCCACACACATAGTTGGAAAAATCAATTTGCAATTGCTTTTGAGTAGAGAAAGACTCAAGTCTATAGTGGGTGATGTCATTTATGAAGAGTGAGAATGGGATATGTCACAAAACCGGGCACTGGGAACTCCAGAGATAAATGTTCCTTTCTCTTATGGAATTGCCAGTGGCACATTAAAGTCCTCATTGGTAGCTTTTGAATCCGAAGGGGGCACTTTGAAACCAGTCATATCATTTTTTAAAAGCATTTTTTTAAAACACCTTTATTAAATTATCACTTGTGACAAGCTGGCACTCTGAAGGTCCCAGTACAATCAATAAAGTTGGTTCCAATTGCCATGCTAGGCTGTTCTCCATGACTGAATATATTTTAAACATTACTGTACATATAGTTATCAAGGTGTTATGTCTATTTCTGAATCCATGCTGTTTGTCAGGTAACTACACACATTTTCTTATGTGTTCAGGAAGTTGTCCATATATCATACACTTTTGTTAACAGGCACAATTCTGACACAGGTTTGACAATCTTATTATCTTTATGGAGATGGATAGGATATTTTTAGGTATTGGGATTATTAGAGAGTGTTTAAATTACTTTGGGACAGTATTTCAGGCAAGGGAAGGGGTAAATATACAGTCACATGGTTTTGCAAGGGATTCAACCCCCTCATAAATACAAATACTGTGTAGTATATGGATTTGGGCTGGATTTATGTTCAAGTTTTTCTAGTAGTTTTAGACAGACTTGGCAGTTAGTCCGCAAAAGTAGATGGAGGGGGAAGGTGAGAATGCTAGACTGTGAAGCTGGTTGCGTAGGCTAAAGGTACTGCTATTAAGTATAATTAAGGTTATTTTGATCTGAGGGAGATCTATACTGCTAAATAGACCTGTAGTGGTGATTAATGCTTTTTTCTGCAGCTCCACACCATTATCAGCTGCCACCAAGTACTCTCTCCATTCACTGTGTCTTCCAGACCTGCCTTACCCTTCCCTGGGCTCAACCTGATCCATGTCCAAGGCTGGTAAGTCAATCCGTGGCAATGGTGCAGGGTCATACTGCTGCCAAGGAGTATGCCCTAACCCCAGCATGCTGCAGAAGCCTTGCAAGATTCCTATGGCTGCCTTTGGGAGGTGTATGTGCATTCCTACTCATGCACATCCTCCAGACCCGTTTGTATACTGTTTAAAGTGTGGGGCTTGCCAGGCTGTTAATGCTGTTGTTGGAGTGAGCTTTGGCTGCTTTCCTTCCCCCAGGTTGGACAAGCTGGCATCAGTCTTTAACCTCCCCCCCCAACCTGGTGCCTCCTGCGCCCATTCCACTAGTTGAATATGGGTCATTTAGGGCACTGTTAGAGCTTTATTCCCCTGTACCATGGGACTGGTTTAAGTGCTGACTAGTGTTTTGAACTGTTTCAGAGTAGTTTCATTCATCTCTGCGGATGCACTATTGTTCTCTTTTTATGTTTGAAATAAGCAGCATCTTTTATGATATTTCAAAATTGCTTTGATTGTGAAGTCATTAATTTAAGTATACTTTTACAGTAAGAGGATTTTGCATTTTTTAAATTCAAGTTCACTTGTCTTTTTTATCGAATTGAAGAAATTAAGGTGTTCTATATTAGCAGCTTTCCATATTTTCCACATTTTGATTCTGAAATTTAACAAATTCTTGACTATAGAAGGGCTCCATAGGAACTACTGGTCTGTTATTTTTTTGTGTAATAGGAAGTACTTTGTTCTGGTTTAATTTCTCCAAGTCTTTTGGGTTGCTAACATCATGATGGAAATGGGCCCTATTCCTAAATCAAAGAATAACTAAAGTTTGTGAAATTAGTATAGGTTCAGTCTTTGATGTTATCCAAAAGCACTCTTCGCAGAACCCACAATGTGCCTAGATTTGACTCCTTCTGCAATGCATATGGAGTTACAAGTATCCGTAGCATATCTAAATAAGACTGTAAAATATTTTTTTATGAGACCCACTGCTTCTACTACTATTGGGACTGTCTGTGTAGCCTTCTTTTACATTGCCCTCACTTCTGCCTGCAAACCCTGGAATGTTTTGACTTTGTGTCTTTCTGTATGTAGGACACTGTAGTCACTGGGTGTAGCAATTTCAGTGATCAATGCTACATTTGTCTTATTTTCGTGGACTACTCTATCTGGTTTTCTCACATCTATTTTTTGAACTGTTAGTAATAGGTGACCTCATGTGATATAAACTTCACCAATCTCTGTAATGCTTTGTGGCACGTTTCCAGTGCTTCTCAGCTTCAGTATTATAATGTTTGCACAGTGCCCAGTGCAACAGTCTTGCCACATTGTTATGCCTTTCAGTATACAGGCCTCTACCATCAGTCACACCCAACAACAAGATGTGTGACTGTTTCCAGTTCTGTTTTACAGAACCTGCATCTGTCTGTTTCTCCAACATATTCAATGGACTTTGTAAATGGTGTAAGTAGCCCACTATCCTGGGCTGCTAATATTAACCTTTAATCTTTTAGTTTACATTCACCTCTTCTTAACCATTCCTGCATCATATTCTAATTGACATGAGGTTGTTCCAGGAGTTTTCTGCACTTGTGTCTATATTTATGCCTTTTCCACATTTCTCATCTGATACCTTTCCTTATATTCTTTCTTTTGTTTTTTGGCACATTCAGTTGCATCCTGATTTTGTCTACTTCTGGTTTGGTTTCCATTCTGCTTGAAACTGACATGTTTCTGCTAAACTTAGCAAGGAAGTCATCTTAGACTTGTTTTCTTCATGTTTCAAAACTTTCCCTATGTTTGGATCTGATGTGGTCAGCAGATATGTATGCAGTCCTAAGATTGCAGATCTATACATGTAATGAATTTCAAGGAGGACCATACGTCCTATAAAATGAGGGATATATAATCTTTGTATACACATTTATATATATATATATATATATATATATATATATATATATATATATATATATATATATATATATAATTTGATAAGCGTGAAGCAGTTTTTCAGTATGGATGTAAAAATATTAAAGTCAGTAAATATTCAGATGGGTTGTTGGAGTAATAGAGTGCTGACAGCATTATAAAGGTTATTCAATACATCATCTTTTGATTCTAAGTTATGTCTAGAGGTTATAATGACAGAAGATTTTTGGGGGTTTAAAGTGAATGATGGGCATTTTGGGTAGATGTTGACTGAAAGAGTTGCTGGATATAAGCCAGTGGATAATGTTGATGATAAACTTTACCTGTACTGAGGTTAGGTCTAGTATGTACTGCACCTAGTTTTGTTAGGCTGTTCTGTATAAGAAAATGTGCATTTTTTTTTTTTTACTTTTAGGTCCCATTGGATCTATGTTAACATCTCAAATAATGATTATTTTGTTTTATTTTGCCAAAGGTGGAGGTGTATCCATCTTCATAAAAGATACATACACCTCTAGACTTGTTGCCCAACATAATGCATCAGAAATACTTCAAGTACAATTATCACTGGACAAAACTGCAGTCCATGTTGTAGCCTGCTACAGATCCCCCACAATGTCCCAGGACTCCCATTCTGCATTCTTGGACACTCTGGAAAAAATCAAGGTCTAGCCTAATACCCTTATTTTGGGTGACTTTAACTACCCCTCCATTAGTTGGAACAACTACTCCTGCTCCAACTCTTTTGTCCAATGTTTCCTGGACTTCATCATCTCCAATGCCTTGGACCAACTCATCCTCACCCCCACTAGGGGAAATAACATTCTTGACATAGTCATTACAAACATGGGGGACCGCTGCTCTATTCCTTTGATAAACCCCTCCCTGGTCAGATGCGATCACAAGTTAATCACCACTGATATCCAAATCCCACCCCCACCCCTGAAAAAGTAAATCACAGTGAAAAACTTCTCCAAAGCTAATTTTGAGCTTCTAAGGACAGAAGTGGCAAGCTTCAAGTCATCCATAGAAATAGGGAATGGGAATATGGCTGCTGAACCATACACCAAGGCACTGTATGAGCACTTTCACAGTTGCATAGACAGAGCCATACCAAACAGAACCAAGATGCTCTCCTCTAAAAAAAGGAAGCCAATCTGGTGGACCCCTGCCATTAACAAACTCTACAATAGAAGGAAAAAACTGTTGCAAAAAAGGGTAAAGTACGATGACTGGAAATATTCCCTTGGAAAACTCAGAAAAAAACTGAGATCCCTCATCAAATCCACCAAAACTACTTACGAAAGCAAAATTGCTACAGATACTAAGGACAACCACAAGGCATTCTTTAGTCATGTCAAGAATCTGCATAATAATACGCAGATTTGCTCTGAGCTACAGCACAACAGCACCACCTATACTGAACCAACTGATATTGCCAATATCTTTGGCAGACAGGTTTAGTGCAAACCTTACTCTCCCCTCACCCCCCAAAGGGCCCATCCGCATACCCGAGGAATACCATCTCCCTATTAGCATGACTGCACAAGTAGAAACTGCACTGACCAAAGCTAAGAATACAGCTTCCATGGGACCAGATAATATACCGGGTTGTGTCCTACATGATCTACAAAAACAACTGGGACCACACCTGAGTGCCTTGTTCAACTACAGCCTCAGTTCTGGCTTTGTCCCCACTGAATGGCACACTTATACAGTCATCCCACTCCACAAAGGAGGTGCAACTACTGACTCTGGGAACTACCACCCCATCAGCTTGACGAGCCTGATCTGTAAGGCTATGGAACGTATTATTACGGATCTTATAAATAAGGATATAGGGAACCTTCCAACCCTAGACCCCACGCAGTTTGGGTTTGTGAAAGGCAGATGATGTCTGCTCAGTCTGATAGACTTCTTCAAAGCTGTCACCTCGATCTAGCCAAAGCCTTCGACACCATCCTACACTTTGGAATCATCAATAGGCTCAATAATCTGGGCATTAACCCGTACATCACTAGATGGGTTGCCAACTGGCTCACTGACAGAACCCACATGGTGAAAGTAGCTGACTCCAAATCTGACTATCGGGCAGTTACAAGTGTAGTCCCACAGGGATCGGTCCTGGGTCCGCTCCTGTTTGGTATCTACTTCTCTGAAGCTCAAGCCAACACCATGGGACTCTGGTCAACCAAATTCACGGATGAGTGCAAACTGGGAGCTATTACTGATTCTGAAGCTGATGTGGACATCCTACAAAAAGACCTAATGGAAACCAATGACTGGTGCCAAAACCATGGCCTTAGGCACAACGCTAAAAAAATGCATTGTCATTCCCTTCGGGAAAAACACGGTGCCCACAAACTACCATATCAAGGGGAACCCACTTAACTCTGAAGGTGTTATAAGGGATCTAGGGACACAGGTAGATAGCAATCTCTCCTTCGACAACTACGCCACCACTGTAGTTAGGAAGTCTTTCCACGTGGCACATCTCATCACAAAAGGTTTCTCATCCAGGAAAAAAGAAGTCATTTTGTCTCTCTACTAGGCCCTCATCATACCCATTATAGAGTACAATGCCCCATTTGGCATGTACCTCACTAGACACCTCCAACAACTGGAAAGGCCACAGAAGTTCCTCACTAAGAGGATCTTAGGACTCAAACACATGCCTTATGCAGACAGACTTAAAAAACTTAAAAACTTTACTCTGTCTCATATTGCCTACTTAGAGGTGATCTCTGCTTGACATACAGAGCCATGTCTGACTCATTTTTGCTAGACATGCTTCATCTGAAAAAATCCCAATTCCTCTGTGCTACTCATTCCAAAGACCTCAACCTTATCACCACATTAAGCAGAACCTGCTGGAGGGATAGGTTCCTAACCCAGAGACTTCCAATACTCTGGAATAAACTCCCTATTCACATCAAGCAGATCACCTCATTGGCCATCTTCAAGAGAAATCTTGATGAGTGGATGGGAAATAGGAAATTTACCCCGGGGATCACTTCAATCGCATTGCTGGATAGGGGCACAGGGAGCTAAGGTCTGGTAAGCTAGATGACTGGGAACACTATTGGGCTAGGCTTGCAGTGGCTCCAGGGCTGTTAGCCTAGTACTTACCTGTGAATCTATGAACCTATAAGATGTAGTATGTCACTGAGGGAATTTCGAAAGATAGTTCTGGTCGTGAGTGATATATACTACAGCTAGTAGAAGTTTAAATTGGTTACTAATAATTACAGAGGACAGGATCCAGTTGGGAGATTGCTCATCTTTGGAAGAATTTGAGGTGATTAATATTGTTGAGAATTTATTATTGGTTTAACAAGTCGCAAGGTTTAACCACTTGCTTTTGAATGTTACCAGCTTCCCATAAATATTTAGTAGTTATTGGGAAGAAGGAAAGATAATCCTCTTTAGTCATGTCTCACTGATTGCTATTATGTCAGGATTATGAACAAGGATCTAGGACATTCCAATTAATTTATTTTGTTGCATGCACTTCAAAAATTTAAATGGGCTACTTTGAGACTGTTTCTGTTTTGGCATTGGTATAGACAGGGTAACTTGCTATTATAAGATTAGTGGGATATTAGAATGGTTAAGGATAAAAGAGATCGGGTTAAGGGGAACAGTAAGGCTCAAATTTAGATTTGTATTAGTTTCAGGAGATATAAATAAAAAGAATAGCATATTTCCTTATCCACATAGGAAGTTTGTGAACAAAGTTCTATGTGGGTTTTATTCTAATTAGGAGTTTAGTTTTGTTAAGAAGGATTCCATGATGAACAACATCTGAGCGTATGATAGTGGGCTTTATTTTAAGTATGTTTTTCCTCAGATGGTTAGATTTACACTTACCAGTTTCAATTACTGGAATAGAAGTAAGTAGACTTACTTTAATGCACCAAGGGCTTAATAAAAATAAGATTGTTTATAATAGTGACAGTGTAACTAAAATAAAATTTAGGCGGTCTACAAATTTCCTTTTGAAAAAGGATAGTTGAGATACTTGGGGTTTCATAATGAAGGATATATTAATTTGTAGTAGTTCGCCAATGATGTTTTGGTTCATTAATTAAAAAGATGAATCTCTCTCCTTTAGAAATATATAGCTGGAGTAGGAGGAGACAAATTGCATTTGTATTGCAGTTAGGCTGGTACTAGGGAAGTACAAAAGAAATGGTGCATGGATGAGTGGGACTGGGATAGGTTAAGGAAAGAAGCAGTGGCAAGCACAGCAAATTATTGTAAAGAGGAACTGGAGGGCTAGCCTTAGTGAAATGGAAGCCTAGTCCAAGGACTCAGCACTGCTCCCATTACCTGAAACCCTATAATCCTTATTTCCTAGTGCATTTCCTGTTTTACTCAACATAGCTTCATCTTCCAGTACATTCATTAGTCATGTTTACCGTCTCTCACCCACATGCCATCTACCCAGAGTCTGGTTTACTGTTCCACACAGCGACACTCCTCCTTCCAAGTTTGATGTACATTGTTTCATTGTTTGTGTAATGAAATTTGCAAAGTAATTTCAGAAAAATTCTATAATCAATACAAAACAGGTACACAATAGACACCCCAACACACTAGCATATCACAGTCTTATAAACAGTAAATCTCATAATAGTCCAGTACAAATGGAGTATGCTATGACTTTATAAACAGCAAGATGCTGTCATTTGTTCATAATTTAATAGACCCAAAATGCCAAAATGTTCTGTTTCTGAGTGTAGGTGCACCAAAAATTATTGACCATTGTTGCTCCAGATGAGATAGTGGAAATTTTGGAAACTGTAATCTGTAGACTACAAATAAACTTTCAGTAACAGTACTGAGTAGTAATGCATGCAGAATATGTATTTGCTGCACCTGTACCTATTACAAACAAGTGAATATTCAAACGTGTTCAGGTGTTGTTCAGATATGGACTCCAAGAGAACGATTACCCCACATTAACATTAGCTGATTATGCTAAGAGGAAGTGGTGATCTTAGTTTCCAGACAGTTATTGTACATAAAAAGTGCAGTTATGTAAGTAAACTTACCAAACCAGTAGATGTTCAAATAATCACTGCTGCTGCAGAAGCCTAAGCTATGTGGGTATATCCTGCAAGGATATAACAGCTGGTCAGCTTCCAAAGTTTCAGGGTACCTTCTACAGGCCCAATCTGTTAGTCAGTTCAAGCTGAGCTGACTAAAAAGATAGATTTGGGCACCAGGCATTTCAAAATTTTTTTGTTCCTGGAAGAAGGACCGCTCATGGGACTGACTATTCGTTCGATGGTCAAGCCAAAAATAAATGGTGCCTCTTTCTTGTGGAAAATAATTAGCAAAAGCTGGTAAAAAGTTAAAGTCTTTAAAAGTCATTTTTTCCATGAAAATTACAGTAAAAAAACACTTTAAAATACCCTGCCAGCCCCAAAAGTGCAATAAATACAATTCATTCACAGAAAAAAAAAGCTTTTAAAATGACAGGAAAAAAGAAAGTCCTCATTTAAAAGTACAATAAAGTTAAGTATCATGACAGTCCATTAAAACACGACCTCCCAACTTTAATACAACTTTGCTGAACAGGGAAAGGAGTAGAGGTGGTGAAGGTGGATAAGTTTAAATACTTGGGATCAATAGTTCAGAGTAATGGTGAGCATCGAAGAGAGGTGAAGAAGGGAGTACAGGCAGGATGGAGTGGGTAGACAAGAATGTCAGGAGTGATTTGTGACAGACGAGTACCAGTAAGAGTGAAAGGGAAGGTCTACAAGAGGGGTAGTGAGACCAGCTATGTTACATGGGTTGGAGACAGTGACATTGACAAAAAGGAAGAAGTTAGAGCTGGATGTGGCAGAGTTAAAGATATTAAGATTTGCACTGGGTGTGACGAGGGTGGACAGGATTAGGAATAAGTATATTAGAGGGTCAGCCCAGGTTAGAAGGTTTGGAGACAAAGCCAGAGAGGCAAGATTACATTGGTTTGGACATGTGCTGAGGAGGGATGCTGATTTTATTGGGAAAAAGATGCTAAGGATGAAGCTACCAGGTAACAAGAAAAGAAGAAGGCCTAAGATAAGGTTTATGGATGTGGTGAGAGAGGACATGCAGGTGGTTGGTGTGACAAAGCAAGATGCAGAGGACAGGAAAAAATGGAAACAGATGATCCACCGTGGCAACCCCTAATGAGAACAGCTGAAAGAAGATGATGATGATGAACAGGGAAACAATTTTTTAAATAGGATGTTTTTTCCTTGAAGGAAACTTATCTGCCCAGCAAAGGAACATCACAAGACGACTGTTAATCCTTGAAATCCTCACAGGAGTGTATTCTTTGTTGTCTGGAAAGCTCTGAAGAGTTTGGTACCCAGACCTGTCATTTTAGTCTGCTTAGCTTGAGCTGAAAAATGGTTTGGGTATGTGGAAGGTCCCTGAAGCTTTGGAAGCTGGCAGACTGTTATATCCTTGCAGGATATAACCCATATAACTTAGGCTTCTGCAGCAGTGATCAATATGAAGAACATTGTCTGTTCAGAAATTAAAAGTAATTAACATCATTAATTTCTCACATCACAGCTCTCAATGCTTACTCCCAGTATTAAAGAAAATAAAAAAAGAGGAAAAGGGTTCCCAAATCAGGGATATTTAATCTTAGAACTTTTCAAGAGGTTTCTAATTTTAGGACAGATAGAGCTAAACTTTGTGAAAACATTAGGGACAGTTGAGAGGTATGACTGTCACTGTACAGCCATATTCATGAGATGAAACACAAAAACAATATTTGTTCGCTGCTATTGCATGGAAATATGCACCGACACCAATAAAAAAACAATAGTCCATTTATTTGAAGAAATAAAAAGTTAAAACAACAGAATTTCCAACATAAAATTAAGCGTTTTCATCTACTCTTTCTTAGACTTCATCAGAACTGTTACTTTTTTTTTTTTTTTGTAAATATTTTTATTCATTTCCAAAAACAAGAAAACATGAATGCAGGTTATTTATGACAGTGAAGTATTTACAAATTATTTAAAAAGGTTGGCTAAAACCTCTAAACAGATATCAAACATTAAAACCAAAATAAAGTATTTACAAGGGTGTCTATTGTTGGCATATAATTGACTTTCTATACAATTGTTTCCTGATTATAATCTGCTACAGTCATTACTCTCCAGTATTTCAGTTACTTTTTGCCATGCTATATATAATGATGTAGTTCTTTCAGTTCTTCCTTTAGTAGTGTTCATTTCCAATTGTGATACTGCTGACATCATATTCATGAATTGCTTAAAAGTTGGAGAAGCTTTGGATTTTCAGTTTGATGTAATGTTTCCTTGCAATGGCTAGGAGAGTCCACAAGATTACATATTTTGTTCTTGGTACACAGTCAGGTACAGGTGCATTAAACAAAATAATAGATTTGGAAATCTGGAATTTGTCACTGAATACCATTTCCTGAAAATAATTTATTTTATCCCAGTATGGTTTAATCAAATGGCATTCGTAGAACATATGTTGCCAGTCTGCTTTTATTGATAAATCACATCTCCAGCAGCCAATATTTTTCTTAAACATAAGTTCCATTTTATGAGGGGTTACGTAAGATATGTGTATGAATTGCCATGTAAAGAGTCTCCAATGTAGTGAAAGTGATGTCTGCTTTGGAGAGAGAAGAATTAATTTTTTGTCTCTGTCATTTGGCACATGTCCATTAATTGATCTATAATAATTCCATATTTTGTCATTATTATAAGTTTTTATTTTTTTATTTGTTTTATAAATAGATGATAAGTATCCTTTTCCAGTAATGGGTTGATTCATTAGTAATACTATATGTTCTATAAGATTAGAGACATTCTGTCTTATTGATGGTTGCATTGTTTCTTGTTTGCTTAATATATACTGTCTTAATTTTTTACATGTAGCCATGAACTATTTTCCATATTTAATTTCCATTTAATTTAATCTATTGTCAGAAGTTTTCCAGAGTTTATCAAATTAATCCCTTTTCTTTAAGCATGTTGACTACTTCTATATCAAATGTTATTATATTACCTTGTGTGTACGCTACTGGATATAATAAAAATGACCATGCTTTAATATCAGGATTGCTATTAATAAGATTTTGGAAAAATTTTAATGTATAAGTAATGTATTTGGAACTTATATTTTTATACTTATGTATCATCATATATTCCTTCATCAGCCATAGAAAATTGTTTGGTATGAAATCGGTATACTTATTTGCTACTACAAATCCTGATTTTAACCAGATTCTCTCATGAACTAACTTCCATTTTGATGCATATTTTGTATTTAGCCATAATGATATTGTTTTAATAACAGACTGCAAATATACTTCTATGTCCTCAAAAAATTTTTAAGGAAGATGAATTTGGCTGTATATTTTGATGGAAAAGGGCAGGGGCAGTGCAATAAGTTCAAAAAGAAAAGTGTATTCACCCCTCCCATGAATAATACATTAGCTATTTTTGAGAGAGTGGTTATAGATGAAAAGTATGAATATGGTAATAAATGTATAAATTCTAAAATGAATTATAATTTGGATTATAATGAATTTATTATATTAAAGGAAATACAAAAGAACCACAATATACGGGTAATGAAACCTGATAAAAGGGGAGGGGTGGTTATTTATGATTCGGCTGAATATAATAATAAAATTAATTATATTTTATTGAATTCTGGTAATTATGAAATATCCTCTATAAATGAAGTGCATATTGGATATCATAAAATTGATTTATTTTTAGAAGAGATATTACTTGATGAAAGAATTGAGGTGGATATGTATATTTTTTTGAAAGTGGAGTCCCCTATCATTAGTACAATAGTGGGTATACCCAAAATACACAAAAGTGTGATCAATCCACCATTTCGTCCAATAGTTTCTGGAAATAGGGCAAAAACATTTCCTTTTGGATTAGTTATTGACGATTGGTTGAAACCGGTGTATAATAAGGTAAGCCACATTGTAATTGATTCCTGGAATTTTCTAGGAAGGCTTGAAAATGGACTAGTCAGTCCTGATATGTTTTGGGTCACGATAGACGTAGTCGACCTATTCCCAACTATACCCCAAGAAGAGGGGATGGAAAGGTTTAATAATAGTATTGATAAATACAGTAATTTAAGCTGGGATAAAATTTCTCTGATATTGGAATTTATGGAATTGGCATTATCCTACAATTTTATATTCTTCGAAGGAGAATATTATAGACAAAGCAAAGGTGTGGCAATGGGGGTGGCATGTGCCCCCATTTTTGCCAGTTTATTTCTGCTGGATTGGGAAACAGAATATATACTGGAAACAGATTGGGGTGAGAATATTATCTGTTACTTAAGGTTTTTGGAAGACATATTTATGATTTGGAGGGGAAGTGAGAGTAAACTACATGAATTTAAAGAATATTTGAATACTTCATGTGAATATTTAAAGTTTACTTTTAACATGGACCAGAGATCCATATCATATTTAGACACACTTACAAGTGTGGAGAATGGTAAATTTAAGTCCAGAATTTATAGAAAGAACACGTTTAGTAACTCCTACCTACAATTTTCAAGTTGCCACCCTAACAGTCAAAAACGTAGCATTATAAAAGGGCAGTTTGTTAGGGCTGCCAGAATGACCTCTGATTATTCTGACTTTATTACAGAATTAGAGGTGATAGGTAATATGTTTAAAGACAAGACCGGGGGTACCCCCCATATATGATTAAGGACATCAAAGAATATGTTATAAAAGAGTGGGGGGTAAAATATAAACCTATTTTAGGTACTGGTATGATTAAAGCATTGGGTGACATATCTAATAAGATGTGCATGAATACTAAAAATTATTTGAGGGCATGCATATTGGAATATGCACCCCATGTACAAGATATAAAGACATTCATAGAAAAAAATTGGAATATCTTGAAAACTGACAATAATGTTTACAAACTTGTAGGAGAAAAACCTTTGTTTGTCTCTAAGAATGGCAGAAATTTAAAATGGGAATTACAAAGGAAAATAAAGGAAAAGGAATGCAACCGGAAAGGTACCACTATGTGTGGTGTATGTAATCAGTGTAAATTTATTATTAAGGCACCCTCTTTAATATTGGGGAATATTAATAGGACAGAAGTGTTTTTTCAGAAAGGTAATTGCAAGACATCTCATATAGTATATTTAGCCAAATGCACAAAATGCCCTTGTTTTTATGTGGGCAAGACCGATAGATGCCTCAGAAATAGAATCGACCATTGTTATTGTATGAGAAAAAAAGATGTTAAAAATGCTTTATCGAGACATATAGAAGCTAGTAGTGGTTGTGACACTTTTAATTTTAGCATTTTAGAATGTATCCAACCCAGTATAAGAGGGAGAAATATAAAAAAGAAACTGGGTGATAGAGAGGCTAGATGGCAGATTAGATTAAATGCTTCCGTACACCCAGGAATTAATGATAGTATTTCTATAAAACCAATTTTATAAAATAATAGTTAATGAGTACATTAGGTTTGGATACATTTTTTTTTACTATGGATCCACTGCTAGTATTTTATGTTTTGATTACTGGAGATTTTAGATACACATTTTTTATTCATTCATTTTTTAGAATGTATATTTATTAGGGGGTATGGATACATAATTAATTAACTAGGAATAAAAAGGACTATAGTTAGGTCATTGAATTGAATATGCCAAGATATTTTATGCACTGAGCACTTTAAAAAGGTAACTGACAATTAATGAATTGTGGTCTCTGATCGGCTTATGTATATTTAAAATGCTTTTAAAATGCTGTTTGGAACATAAGTAACAGTTCTGATGAAGTCTAAGAAAGAGTAGAATAAAGTGCTTAATTTTATGTTGGAAATTCTGTTGTTTTAACTTTTTATTTCTTCAAATAAATGGACTATCGGTTTTATTGGTGCCGGTGCCTATTTCCATGCAATAGCAGCAGACAGATATTGTTTTTGTGTTTCATTACTGGTTGGCTGTTCCTGGTGCATATTCATGAGATGTCATAAGTGCAGGAATACAACATGTAACAAGTTTCAGAAGAATTTGGAAAGAAGCTCTGCCAGTTGATTGTGAGGGAGGGATATTACATTTAGCAATTTAGGTGTCAACCTCTTGCAGTATTTAAAGGTGTGCTTGGTGAAGTACAAACAAGAAGACATTTGAACTCATTGAAAACACATCCCCAGTATGCAATGAGTCAGTCACTACTTGGAATAGAGAATTACTGCTGGCACAATTCCATTTTGCATTTTCACAGTGATTCAGTACATTTTTTGTCATTTCCCTTCTGTCTGTGGTTATGAAAATCTGGGGGTACAAGGGCTTCCCCCTTCCAGAAAAGCTTTTATTCATTTTTCTTTTTTTTTTCTCTCATTAAAACAAAACTGTTACATATTTGTTTTGTCAAGTTGTAGCTTCAAACAATGTCATATCAATGAGATGTGGTGGGACTTGACATGACATTACAACTTCATCATCCAATGTTTTTTAGAAGGAAAGTGTTCAAAAAGAAGTGAAGTACTGATCTTTATTCAGTGGCCTTTGATATTCTCACACTCATCAGTTTTCCAGTTTTCACAAGTTATTTGGTATTTTTATGAGACTCAACTATGTGAATAAGAAAGAAAAGGCATCAAACAAGGGGGAAATGAGTACAAGAAGGCCATTATGTTTCCTTAAGTCACCAAACCCTAATGTTTCTTCTTCTACTGCTCTCTGTGATTGTACACAATGCATTTTTCAGATTCACTATGTTTATCCCAGTGAATGAGGAAGAAGAAAAAGCCAACAAACAACTTGCTCTGTAGCCTTTCATGAGCCAAAAGTCTTCAATGTGATGGTCAGTGTATAACAGCCAGTGAAATAAATGTGTAAAGGAAATATGAGGAAATGTTATGCAACACAGTATCACACACCTCTCAACTGTCCAGATTTTCACAGAATGTCCAGATTTTTGTCTCATATTTTTGGTCATTTCCTCATATAATTTGTGGTTTTCTGACAAATCATCGAGGATTGATGTCACTAAATAATGACAGATGCTTGGCTTTCAGATTTCACACCCTTTGGAAAATGCGTGCTAATACAAAACCCACCATTGTATCAACTTTCTAAGATTATAAGAACAAGATTTAAAAATTGTTTCTATTTTGAGCCTTCGTCTCCCATTATTTTTTAAATTTGTTCAGATTTCTTGTGCTAGGAGGTTGAGAGTTATGTAGTGTCATCTGATTAAGCTGAACAGCAGCAGGAAAATGCCATGCAGAGAAACATCTAACCTATATTTTATATGTGATAATGCAGGGATGATATTATAGAAAAGAAAATGCACCTTACATTGATGAATGGTCACTTCACTCTTTGAAATGCAGTAATGAAATCTCTCTTCAGTCCCATGTGAAATTCAGCTGAAGGCTATTTTGGATTCCAGTCGTTGTTGCTAACAACCATATATTTTATTCACTCAAGAAGAACTGTTGGTATTTTGAAAGCTGTGGTGATCCATTATCCCCAATCCCTATCCAGCAGCTTTCACTGTCACTCTTCATGACAAACCACTAACAGAAGGCACGAAGAATATACAGATTTAGTTAATGAAGTCAAAATTAAATAAATAAAAATAAATAAAGAGCGAGAGAAAGATAGTAAAGTATAGATTACTTCTTTATTAAATCCTGGCACCCTGTGAAGATGAAAAGCTGAGGCTCAATGATTCAGTAAAGAATATTTCTATTTTGCAACCCATCATTTCTGAGGACCAAGTTACCACTGTTGTTGGTGTTGATTTTAGGAGGTGTGATTTTTATGCAAGATGATGTAAGAACAGGATTATTTTGCATTTTAATGTTAGGGGTGGGAATGTCAGATAAAGGAGAACAAAACACAACAGCAAATAAAGAAATGTAATGTTGTATGTTGTGGCAGAGTAGGAAACAGAGAAGAATTGATGGGATATATTGTAATCATCCATTCGGTTTACCTTTGAAAACTTGAAACGCACATTGTCGAAAGACAATTGTGTGGAAGTATGTTTTCAAGTTTTCAGATACCTGAACAGAAATGCAGCGAATAAGCAATGAGCAAATGCACATTGACATTCGCTCATTGCAGATTCGGCATTTGGGGTGCGAAGGTCACTATAGTGGGGATCGGGAAGTGGACCCTTTCCCCACTGTAGTGCGACCTCGGAGTTAGAATAATAAAGTAGGGGGGTGTGGGAGGCACCCCTGCATTATGATCTGTATTCATAATTGTACTTCAAAAATCAGCAAATCTGGTTTTCGATTTCGAACGTTGGTGCAGTCCGGAATGACGGTTTTCATCATTCCAGTTCGCACAAAGGGCCGTTCGGCAGGTTTATTTTCAACCTTTCAAAGGTAAACCCATCCATTCATGATCACACCATTTCATAATGTATGGTAAAAAAGTCACACAGGAAAATGTACCTCAAGTTGCACTGTGCCGTAACAGACTGCCTTAATCCACTTGGACCTAAGGTCATCCATGTCGGTATTTCCAGCAGTAAACTCCCTTCATTTTAGACATAATCTATTTTGTTGACCAAAAAGGAATATGCCTTTAGTCTGAAAATTATCTAGCTGCCAAGTAAGAAATTTTAAATAAAGTAAATTTATTTTTTATTTTTATTTATTTTACATTTTTTACTGGGAAAGTCCGACTGGGATAAGACCCATTTTCAGTGGAGGTCTGGGGAGAAAAGCTCCACATATAGGGATCATACAAAACTTATACAAGAAATTATACAAAATTTATACACAAAATTATACAAAAAATACACAAGCCTTACAGTACACAAGAAATTATATTCTGTGCTATTATAGCTGGCATTTGTATTACACAATCATCTGATATAATTCCTTATTGTAGTCTAGACATTGTAATTTCTCAAAATAAGCTGAGGAAGGGTTTGTAGGGGGGAAATTGGATAGAAAAAGATGAAGTTAAAGATCATCTAGACATGATAGCGAGCATTGATTATGAGATGGTCAGAGAAAAAGAAAAAATATGACCAGAAACTATTAAAACTAGTTAGCCTGGAGTAGTACGGGAGCAAAGGCAGGTGTCATTAAGATAATTTTTAAGAATCTTTTTGAATTTGCTGGTATTTGTGTTGGTTCTGATGCTGTGAGGTAGTGAATTCCACCTTGTTGCTACATGATGGGAAAATAGGGAGTTCCCTGCCATATTAGTGCATTTGGACACATTATTAGATTTATTTGATGACCAAAGACTTTGATTTATGCTAAGGGGCTAGAGAATATTTAGAAGGGTGTTTTTTTTCAGGTTGAGCTACTAGTTTGTGTGTATTTTTGTAACACAATGCTAGGAATGTGGCAACAGTCATACCTTTACGAACAAAACAGTGTGCAGAGAAATCTTCAGAGATAGAGAGAGAGATTCCTATAAAGCGCGCGATGGACAGGAGAAAGGAAAGAAATTATAGCTTGCCCAATGGCTTAGATCTAGTTGACTAGGATAAGATAAGACAGCACTGAGACAGAACAATTCATATGCAAAGTACTAAATGGTGGCAGTCCTGCTTTCTCTGCTAATAAAATTAAAATGGTGAGACATTCAGCTACAAGGTGAAATCTGTGGGTCCCTTTATGTTTCTCCTTTAAATAGCACTGGCTCTTTCTTTTTATTTAAAAGTCAATACCACTGCCCATGGAATATGACTTATTTGATAGAAAGGACTTAGATTTATGGTGGAAAGGGACATTTGACTGATTAACACCACTTCACAGTTACCTTTCAGAGAGAAGACAATGAGGTACACAAACTAAATGTTTTACAGGTGGGAGGATATGACAGTCAGATACTGCCAAGCCTTTTGAAAGCAAACACAACCTTTTCCAGAGTTCCCCCCGGTGGCTTTGGTATGATACAACCACAACAGACACATTGAGAGGTCAGGAGGCAATATGGGGCACTGCTACTCTGGAATAAAAACAATTGCAATGTATAAAGTCTAACTATTAGTTACATGGAACTTGCAATCTTAAGAGAAATATTGCTAAAATGAGTGATGCTACTTAAGTTTTCTGCCCATTTGTAGCACTATGATATAAAGCAGCCAGTGGGATACACAACAAATACTTGTTCAGTGTGAAAGAAATTACATTCTACAGTTGCAGATCCATTCTGAAAAAAAAGAAAAACATGCAAAAATTAACACAACCAATTTGCAACATTCTTTGGTAACAGTCCTTATGAACTGAGAATTATATATTTTCTAAATGACAAAGTACCAGCACAGGCATGTTAGGTGATATGTTGAAAATATATTTGAGATGCATTTAATTTTATGCATAATTAGGAAAGTGGTCACTTTTCTTCAATGCACATTTCAAGGGCACTTTGCACATTATACGCCACCTAACACTGTGTACACTATATATTTCCATTGCTAAAGAATTATTGCACAAAATTCACATGGAACACCAACACGCAAGCATCTTTCACATTCAGCAAAAGCACAACAAACATCCTATGGTGGAAAAAACAACTGGTACAAGAAAGTACATCAGAACTAAGGATATCCAAAATGGTGCATATCAGATTACTTGGAGCTTGACAATGAATTTACCACAGAAAAGGACTTTAGGTTTTGGCTTAGAAACAGAGTCTATTTTATTTTTATTTCAGCTGTTATGCTGTGTGAACTGATGTGATTTGGATGAAATAAAACAAATTAAATATCTAGGAAATGAGCATGTTGATCATAAGTCTTAGGAAGGTGTTCAGCTATATTGTACAGAAAAGATGGCATACTTCTCAGCTTTCCTTGATTCTGGCTCAAATTTTTTTAGTCCTCCTAAAAATTCCAATTTGAAGCAGAACAAAGATTACAGTAAGGAAATAATGTCAGACATTGCAGCTAATGACTTCTTAAAAGAATTATAAGGTCAAAGGAATTACAAAGCAACTTAATCTTATGACCATTTATGCCTTGCTAGTGCCCACCCTCTGACCCATGCCCCTTCTCGAGGAGGGCCATGCCAGTCATTTCAAGAGTGAATTTGTAAATACCCATCCAATTATCCCAGTTCCTGTTTGAAGGACAATAATGCAGCACACTGCTTAATTTGCAGTGGGAGTACATTCCAAAGAATGGAAGGAGCTATGTATTGAATCCATCTATCCATCTTATTTTGTTTATCTATTGGTGAAGATTTAAATCCTTGGTTCTGGTATTTTTTAACTATTTGATTTATGCAGATACAAAAGATCCATGACTACTGAGTCCCCTGTGGCTTGGAAGGCAAGGCATAGATCTCCTCTCAGGAGTCTGCAAGACACTGAATATAATAACAAGAGGGATGCAAGGAGAGTAGCTGTCCCCTACCATCACAGTAGCCAGCAGTTCACAGCCACCAGTCTGTACTTCATTGTTCCAAAAGCACAGCAATCACTGAAACTTCAAGGATTCAGTAAGAGTTAACAACAGTCCAAAGCTTTAGATGTAAATATGTAGTTTTACAAAATAATAAAAATCAAGTAGACTTGGTCACCAAATAAACTCAGTTTTGTTCAGTCATAATAAGCACTTTTGTCCACAAACTGGACTTCATCAGATGATCAGATGTAATTCTCAATCAAATAACTTGTATTTTGGATATACACTGAGTTCCTAGTTGTGAAGTGGATGCCCTGGATCCATGGGTGATCTTTTTTTCCTCCAGATACTGAATAAAGAGACAGTGCTTACAGACATTTCTGATAGCATAGAACTTTCAAGCCAGTGATCTTAGTTGGGAACTTCTGGGGTCTTTCTAGTTGTTTGATATGGCTAGTGAGATACATACCAAAGGGGTAATTGCTTTCAATGATTTTCCTAAACAATGCTGAGTATAAAGGAACAAATAACCTTTTTAAACCTGAATGATATTCCCCTGGCAATCATTTGTGCCAACAAGAAGGGCATTCTGATTACCATTCTTACGTGATGATCAAAGGAGAGAGAATTATCAACCCACATCCCAGGCTCTCTAACAACACTCTCATTGTAATATGGGATACTGTCAATGGTCTATATGATGGGGAGGGGTAATCTGCTAAATGTGACAATATTACATTTTTTTAGCATTTCACTTAAGCCCATTTTTGTACATCATATATTTAAAAGTGTTAAGTTCTTGCTGAAGGGCTTGGTTGTCAGAAGGTCACTTGACAATGACTCCTGCCTGCAAACTTGGTTAGCCACAGGTCTTGGTTTATAACATGGAGAACAGAAAAGTAAAGGGGTCCCATCATGGAGCCTGGCTGGACACCACTGATTACCTTAATACTCTCTAATGATGCACCTCCTACTCATACCATGTGGGTTCTGTCATTTAGCTAATTTACTATTTATCTTAGCTCAGAGGAATCTGTTTGTAATGCATTAAGCTTATTAATTATGTTAGCATCAGAGATGCTGTCAAATGCCTTAGCCATGTAGAGGTATGCTGTGCGGACACCACTGATTACCTTAATACTCTTGAATGATGCACCTCCTACCCATACCATGTGGGTTCTGTCCTTTAGCTAATTTACTGTTTATCTTACCACAGAGGAATCTGTTTGTAATGCATTAAGCTTACTAATTATGTTAGCATTAGGGATGCTGTCAAATGCCTTAGCCAGGTAGAGGTATGCTGTGTGGACAGCATGGCCATCATTAACAGCTTGTGTTACTCTTTCTACTCTTTCAAAGAAGTTCATCAGATATATTGCACAGGATCAACTTTTGACACAGCCAAACTGTTGTGGGTCAAGTTTATCAGGTCACTTATAATATGTTTCATGGCTTTGCAAATTAAACTAGCTTGAATGATGGGCTGTAGATGCCAGAGTCAGAAGCAGCATTACCATTGCTGTGCACAAAATGACAGAGACAAAGCCAGTGGCTAAACTCAGGTCAAATAGTTTAAGGCATGGCTCAGTAAGATTTGGATAGTTGTCTCTAGTGTATAGTTTGCAATAAATTTGTTTGCAAGTATGTTAATGAAGTCTATTGAGTCTGAGTATGTTGTACCATTATGAATAAGTTCAGTGCAATCTGCTATTTCATAGTTTCTCAATGTAGCACAAAAGTATTTGTGGTTGACCTTAGTCCAAGATGCTAACCTGTGCTCATGAGCTGCCTTAGTAGTCCTGATAAAAAATTTCAAATTTTTATTTCATTTTCTGATTTTGTCCTTGATAACAGGGTATTTTGATCTACTGAATATTTTAAGGAGTTTTTATTGCAGAGTTTATTTAGACTTCTGGAGCACCAGGGTGGCTTGCTTTTAAATTTTAAATTATATTTAGATCTGGCTGGGACTGTCAGTTCTACTCATTTATTTAAGTGGACATAGCACTCCTTTATGAAGGTTCCTGCTGTGGCTATTGAAACTTTGTCATAGAATTTGATGAAATTTGTATGTTTGAAATCCTTTAATTCTGAGATAATGGCATTTACAGTTATTTGCAGGTTCAGAGTTTTTAAAGGTGAAGATCACTAGTTTATGATCCAACTTAATTGGCAGAAGAGATACCACGGAAATAGTACATAAAGAAAGTATTTTATAGTAGTTTATACCCATGCATTTCTCTATTTTTCTTTTTCTTTTATTTTGAGATAAATCATCCCAAAAGTGTTCATATTTATTTTTCAACAAAAATTTTCATATAATTGTCATCTATACCTTTCATCACCTAAAGCATAAAGATGGATACACCATAAACAATGTTTTTGTTAAATCTAACCCACCTTCATTCTTATTTAAACAAACAGGATTTAACCTAGACCCTGCCCCATTTCTCCTCTGGAATTAAATATACTTTAGGTAAATAAGCAATTCCCTTAGAATATAACAATTAATTAAATAAACTTTTTAAAATTATAACATAAAAGATTTCCAAAATAAACTAATAATCTTTAATGGAATGAAAAATTTCCACTCATCTCTTTTCCACATCTACTCTCTCAAACAGTATACCTAACAGATTAGACTCTTTTTTTATTAAATTGTACCCCTCAAATTCAGCTACATTCCCTATTTCAACTCATACCTACATTCCTCAGTAAATAATCACTGGCATAAGACATTAAACATGGTAAATATATTTCTTCTCCTATTCCATACATTTCTTCTTTCATGTCCTTCTACATCTTATTAGTCAAGTCAATCATGATTTTGGTGAACAAGATACAACTCATAGGACATCCTTGACATGCCCCCTTTTCAACATTAAACTATTAGATAACCAACCATTAACTAAATTTTTGACATCATTACCATAACTGTAGTTTTTAACTTATTGAAATTTTCCTTCTATACTATATTCTTTCAAAATCTCTCATAAAGCATTATAATCCATATCATCAAATGCCTTATTTACATCTTCTACTACAATTCTAACTTTTTTTGCTATCTACTATAATTATATATATATATATATATATATATATATATATATATATATATATATATAAATCCATCTAAAATAACCTCATCTAATAAACAGTGAAATCTCTTCTGAATAATCTTCATAAATATTGTGTAATCTGAATTGTTTAACATGATTGGTCTCCAGTGTCTTAAGTTGTTCTTTTTTCCTTTCTTCCAAATATATTTTGTAATATCATCACATTTTTCCTTTCATTATTCTCCCATATCTAACCATATATTAAGTAATTCAACAAGTATTTACTTAACTTTTGAATCAAACTTTTTATATAATCCATACCCAATCCCATCTACTCCTGAAACAGTATCTTCCTTATGAAATCTTATAACGTCTTCCATTTCAGTCAGAGGTTATTTCTTTGTTAAGCAATCTCTTGCTTGATTTTAAAAATGTTAACATCCCAGACAATTTCAGTTAAATTAGTTTTATTGATAAACCTTTCCTTAATATACTATCCTATAATATACATAATATCTTCCTGTTTAAACTTTATATTCCCTTCTTTATCTTTTATAGCTCTCTGTAAAGAATATTATTTTTACTGATTTTGCTATAAAGATATCACCTGTTTTTCCCTTTAACATAATATTTATGTTTATACAGTAAATTACTTATATTATTTTTATTCCCTTCAAATATATTATTTTTAATATCATAAAACCTTATATATCATGGTCCACTAAGTAAGTTAAAATTTTCTGATAAAAAATATTAGATTTCTCTTCCTCAAATCTTCTACATAGTTTTTCAGTTTCCAAATAAACTTAATTTTCTTTAAAACTCACTTACCAGTCAGTCCAAAACATATAAAAGGCCTCACTGACTCATGATCCACCCACAATTGTTTCATCTCTTCATTTAATTAGTGTTCAATAATCCATTTTCTTAGACATCTGTGTATTCCTTTCCATTCTTTAATGCTCTTATCTTCCTTTCCAATTTCTATCCAAATACTTCTATGATCCAAAAATCCTTTAATCATACACTTTCCACATACTTCATTCACATCTTCAGATAAAAGAAAGTAGTGAATTTCCATTTTAATTCTCTTTTATATCTCCACTGATCAAATATTCAGGGTCTTACATTCCCCCATTTTATGATAGCCTTAATCTTAACACTATTTCCTTTTTTTCTCTCTACCTCATATATTATAATTAAAACATCCCATTATAATGATGGTCATATTAACCATACCTAAAGCATAATATTTCAAACAGGCCTCTCTTTCTTTAATATCTAATAGGCCTAAACTCACTGGGTCCCCATTTAACATGAATAAGAATGAACCTACCTGGTCTTACCACACAAATATTCAAAATAATTTCTCAACTCTCTAATTAAAAAGGTATATCTGAATACCTTTCAACACCTAAATTCTAAACTACCTGATGACTCCACTCTTAATACTTCTTTTTCCCATCCATCTATCCATCCATCCATCCATCCATCAATCCATTTATCATAACTTGCACCCATACATTTTCATAACATTTCTTTATTACATTAATTTTTTCTGCTATGCCATATGCCTCTTAAAACCTGCCAAATTGCTTTATGGCTCACTTTACCAAATTCTTTAGATACATCACATCCTATCAATCTTACTTCTTTATCTTCTTTCAGTATCATCTCTATTACTTCTTTTACTATACTTAACATATCTTTAACCTCTCTTCATTTTATACCATAAATGCCTTCTCTTACTACCTCATCCAATATGTTTCCATTCTTTTTGTAGTATTTTCATAAATATTTTATAGTCAGTATTCCCTAGTGTTATGGGCCTCCAGTTTTGTTATATCTTAAATTTCATCCATCCTCCATATACATTATCACTCCACTGTGTCTTTTTTCATTAGACCTTCCTTCATCCACTCATTTAATATTTAAAAACATCTATTTCATCTTCATTCATTTCCTTATAATACTCATAACTTATACAATCTAATCTTGTCACTGATTCATTCTTACCATTTTATCACCATCTCTATTTCTTCTGTTGTTATATAATTTTCTAAAAAAATCATTACTTTTGCAGATATTTTTTCACTTTCCATTCTTCTTGACCATCCATTTCCTCTCTGTCATGCCTTTTCTCTACAAAGCTTTCTTCCATCTCCATATCTTCTTGTTTGTATTTTATATTTTCTTTGTCATTTGTCCTTTTCTCACTTTTACTTCTTTTCCTAAATAAGGAAAAACCTCCTATTTCTTTCCTTTCATAAAAAAAATTGCCCATGTAACATCATTTTTACTTTTTATCCACTCTTTTCAAACATCTGTTTTTTTTTTCTATTTCTGTTATGTCACTTCCTTTTTTATTATTTTCTAATAATTCCATAACATTTCTTTTAGATTTTACAATATTTCTTTTTTTTTCTATTCTTCTTTCCACTTCTAAATATATTTTTTATACTTCTGCTTACATACTATCCAGCATTGTGTCCAATTTTTATAAAATGTTTCCATTGACATATGATCTTTCCATGCACAGTTCTTTCTTTCTTTCTTAACCTTTCTTCCTAGTTTTTTTTTAAACTCTGCAGTTAATCTCTTTTATCCATTTCTCTCATTTATTATTTTGCTATCTTCCCCATTCTAGCCCATACTGCTCTATGATATGAAAACATTGCCATCTATACCCCCTTATTTTTTCACACCTGTAGAATAAATTATATAATCAGTTTCAGTCTTAAAGCTCCATTTTATATGTCCATTCTTTATTCTTTCCTACTTTCCAATTTCCACATTTTATTAAATCCTATAACAATTAAATATCATGCATTTTCCCTTTTCTTTCCTCAAGTTACAGTTAAAAATCTCCTACCACCACTATTGTTATATTTACCAACATTTATTTTTTTATTTCTTCAAATAACTGTTTTCTCTGCCTCATATTAGTATAAGCATAAATAACTTCTAATCTTATACATTTTGTCTCATTTTCACATGATATATCAATACCTTTTTGGTTCTACTATCGTTGCATCTAAAAGTCTTAATTCTTCATTTTTTAAAAATAATTCCTTTTCCAGAAAATGTCTTATTTCCCACAGACCAAGCAATCTGTACTATTTTCCTTTTTTCTTCTTTGTTACATCTGGTGTATATCAAGCAAAAAACATCCATATTTATTTTTATACCATTCCACCACCACCAAATCTCTTTTATAATTTCTAATGCTATTCATATTTAATGCTAAAATTCCTATATCATCCTTCTCCTTTTTTGTAAATGTTTTACTTCCAGATAATCCCCCGGATTCAACAAGCTCTGCATAGAGTGCCTGAATAGTGCAAGAGCTGCAGCACACAATATGGCCATCGAGTGATCCAGGAACGAGCCCCCAAGATGTGCATGAGCGCACCAACACTATTCCTGCACGGACACCACTGCTATATGCTAATTATCTCATTTGCTGGTGAAAAACATGCAAATGAGGTGAATTAGCGATCCAGGAAGCAGGCAGGCATCAGTGCAGGAATAGTGTAACCTGCAGAAATGTATTTAGTTACTAACTACATTTCTGCAAATTACAAAATGGAGGCATGACAGCTCAAAAGAAAGCATGTATTCAATGTAGTAGACATGCCAATGGTCAAATATATGGCCATTGGCATAAGAAACGGTTGCAAATTTATAAAAAACAGGTTTATTATTTTTTGGCCGATCTCGGCCGTTTAAGCGTAGGGCAGCGGTGCGCAAATGGGATCACCCCGAAAATAAGAAAAAAAGGGGGAAATAAGCTTTTAAACCCAAATCAGCATTTTGCCATGATAGTCAATAGCATGCATAAGACAACAATAATAGGGAATAGTGGTTTCTAAGGGGGAAGACTCAGTGTGAGTGTGGTAACTATGAATTAGCATTCTGTTTTATGCAAATACTGAATTACAGATTTCCACTCAATGCTAGCTTGTACCCAACTATGTAGGTGCAGCAACACCACTGTATAATTCTAAGAGATGGATGACCTTATAAGGGGAAGTGTCATGCATGCGGTAAGCTTATTGGAGCTCTGTGGCCCGTGTTTGCTCTAATCTAAGCACAACTAAGGTTGGGGGTGTATCTAAGGCTGCCTGGCAGTGTTTACACTGCCTAAATGGGCTAAACAAACAAACAACCCCCCCCCAGGAAATAGCAGCTCTGTTTACATCTGAACACTGGGTATGCAGGACGCACCTCATGGATTAAATGGGAAGGCAATGGGAAGGGAAAACAGCAGTAGGAAGGCAATCAAGGAGAACTAGCATAGCGGGCAGGTGAATGTATCAGAATCAGCCAATTACACATGGAACAGCCTAGCACACTACTATAAACTATGCAAACACCTTCCAGTCTGTTTTTTCCCACAAACTCTACTCCACCAGTGTACACAGACGGGGAAATTTTACCTGACAAAACTAACAAAATGTTAGGGGCTACTGTAGCTCTCATACATCAATATGTACAAGAGGCTGAGGGTGGTGAGGATGTGAATGCTGATGACCAACCCACAGTGAGGAGGAAGAGAAGAGTGTACAGACCCAGGGTAACCTACCAGGGGTTACATGAGCTGGAGATAGCGGAACACTATAGGGTGGACAGGAACATTCTACAGCAAATTGTTGAGCTGTACCGGCCATGCCTCACACACAGAACTGACAGAGGGGAACCCATCCCAATGGATACCAAGGTATGTATAGGCTTAAGAATACTAGCCACAGGTACCTTCCAAAGGGCAACTGGGGATATCATGGGGTTCTCACAGGCATCAGCATCCAGGGTACAACACCAGTTCCTGGATGCCATATCAGCACATGCCAGTGAGCACATATATTTCCTCAACACCCATGAGGCACTGACCAGCAATATGCATCTTTTCCACCAAACAGCAGAATACCATGAGGTAGTGGGTGCTATAGACTGCATGCACATACACATCAAAGCACCACCTGGTGAGTGGGGTAGGGTCTACATAAACCGCAAGGGCTTCCCCTCCATCAACTGCCAGGTCATATGCAATGCCCAGGGCATTATCTTGAATGTGTTTGCTGGCAGCCCTAGAAGCTATCACGACTCCCACATTTGGCATATGACACAGCTGTACCAGTCATTTGCCAGTGGGGACATCCCATATGGCCACCTAGTGGAGGATGCTGGCTATGCACTGGAGCCGTGGCTGATGACACCCCTCAGAAATGCACACCCACCTGAACAAGAACTCCATAATGTGGCACACACACAAACCAGGATCATAATAGAGTGTGTGTTTGGGATTTTCAAGTCACGGTTCTGCTGCCTGGACATATCTGGTGGAGCCTTGCAGCTACATTTACACAAATGTTCATAGTATGTGCCATGCTACACAATATGATCCTGCAGAAACAGCTGCAGCAAGAACAGCATGGGGCAATGCCACACAGCCCCCCACCATTGCCATGGCCATCACAGGCACAGAGTGACTCAGAGGAGGAACTACCTGAGCCTGTCCATGTAGGCAGGAGGCGTGCCCAGCATGCCCAAGCCTTGGCAAAGAGTCAATGCATAGCACATACACTGACACAGTAGAGACCCAGGGAATGACACCTCTCTCTGACTTGCACATACAGTAAAAAGGATGCCAAACATGACACTACTTGTGCTTTACCATGTATAGGGAGCGTACTATCTGCATCCGACATAGTCATCCCTCCAGCACTGTCCTCTGTACTCACACAGCCACAAGGTAAGTCACTCTTCCTGTCAATTACTGAATGAAGTAGTATGTTCTGATAGTTGTATCTATGGTATGGATGCGAGCATGCAAGGGAATCGGGTGGCTGAATGGGATGGCAGCAGATAGTGGACACCTATATGGGCAGCATGAAATCCATAACAAATACTGTGTCAACATACTAGGCAGTACTAGACAAGGTGACAAGTCCCACTGCAGTACATGTGGTGGCCCAAATGTGTGTCCATAAGGCACACACATGCATGTCAGTGAGGCTCACATACACACCACCAGCCTCAGCCAGCAGGATAGGTGTAGATGACTATAAAGAAAGGCTGGGCTAAGGCCTCCAATTTATGGCAATGGTGAACAGCCCCCCTCCAGACCTACACAGACAGACTACAACAGGTCTGGCAGTTGTATGTTAGTTCTGAAGGGTAAGAAGTCTGAAACTGAAATGTAGGTCAATAAAACCTAAGATCTGTACTCTACTGATATGCCTCCAGTCTGCATGATAGGTCAGAATACAAAATGAAATGGAAGCCAGCAGAGTACCTGAAATACCAGTACAGTCATAGCAAATGTTTAAAATTGGCAGGTGTGCCCCGCACAATCCTATGTAGAAATGCAGTAACATGTAAGTGTGAAGAGTAATATCAGTGGAAAACAGAATACCTGAGCTGGCTCAATCTACAGGATACATTTTTGCATGTATACAATATGCAGGGGTCCGTGTGTTAGGTTGTTGTGTGTTCAATATTGTCTGGAAGTGATCAGCATGTAGGCATGGAGGGTTGTGTCTCGGTGGCCTATGGGCTGTAGTGTGGATGACAGGGCCATGTTCCGACAACTGCAGTGCCAACCACAATGCTTCCCAGCAATACCCATGTCAGCAGTCGTCCATACTCACTGTCCAGATGTCAATATCTGTCACCATCTGAAAGATGGACAGGCCATGAATGTGGGCCCATACATACACACAGTACACAGGTGGAAGTACCCTAGACAGAGTACATAAAATGTAACTGTCAACTGCACACAACTTTGGAATTGTACATACAGGTTAGCAGCACATTAGTTGTCTGCATAGTATGGAATACTGATGTAGTCTGGCCAATCACTGGCAGACCACAAAAGGCACAGTTATGAAGTAATGAGAGACTGCCTATGTCCCCGCACAAGGGGAATGTCCCAGGTATATCTGTGAGTCAGCTGCAAGTAGCTTCCATATTATACATGCACTCAGCTCACACCCTCAGCCACAGGTTTATCACAGGTCATATCCTTGCTGTTGGGAATAAGTACAGTATGACCCCACTTCTGTATGGGAATACCCACAGAATGCAGCATGCTAAAGAGGTGTCCCATGCAGGTGTGTCCCTAGCTGTAAACAGCACCCTGCTTGCATCCATTCCAATGGATTAATATGGACAGGAACTATTGCCATTAACACCTTGCACACTTACCCTGTCACCCCAGGAGAATCCACTGGCTCTCAGACTGGGAATGTAGGAGTGACAGAATGCACTGTCCTGCTACAGATGGCCTGCATCACTACCAAATGGCCTACAGTCCTCTGTCAAAGGCATGTACCTCACCGGTAGTGCCAATGTATGGTATCTCATGGGGTCCCAACTAACAACCTAACTCAGTCAACAGAACACAAATGCAAGGCCATGTTGACAAATCCCAGTAGCATGCGCACCATGTCCTACTGCATAAACTGTGGACCAATCCAAAAATACCGCTGGGATGAAGGACCAACTATAGGGATGTTTCTCAGATATTGCTCGCATAATGTTTGGAAGAGGATAGAATAACAGAGTGGTGGATGTAGAAGCATGGACATCATGGAGTGTGTGTGAAGTCTGAAACTCTGATATGTGCCCATACTACCCCTGCCTGCAAACCCAGTAATGGGTGGCTACAAACCTGCTCATAAACCACTATGTGAATGGGAACTGACCAGGTATATGAGCCCTGCCTCTGGGTAACCTGGGTGAATCTGTACAGCTGAGAGGTATGGCCACAGCAGGATATGACCATTTTGTTAAGTCGATATATGTCCAAGAAGGGGATCCTCCGCCACCATAGTACCAAGGTGCAGGACCATTTACACAGACTCATCAGGAAGTGTCTGCAACTACCCCTCCAAAATGGCATGAGTGTGCAACAATTTGTAGGCTGCGGACCACAATACTGGACACAGTTTCATTCATCTTGTACACAGACCCATCAGCAAGTGTCTGCAGCTACCCCTCCAGAATGGCATGAGTGTGCAAGAATTTGTAGCCTGCAGACCACAATACTGGACACAGCTTCATTCATATTGTATTTCCCAGGAAATAACTGTGCACAAATAATTATATCTGTCAGTAGTTGATGACATAATACAACACAGTGTAAAACAGTACATATGTCTGAATACCTCTGCTAACACCAACCATGTAACACAAGCAGCACAGACAGCATTATTTACAGTATCCCACTGTCACCAATTGTGACTCCATATTGTCAACCTGTCTACAGATATCCTGCAGAAACAGGTTGCTAGCTGTAGGTGTAGAACACCAAACCCTGGAGTGGATTACAACTCTACCTGGAATGGATTCACACACTCAATACAGAAGGTCATACTGGGCATGGTCCTACACTTAGAGAAATGAAGCCCATGTCTGACAACACAGTGGACTATACATATCTGTCATTTGCAGATGTCTGTGCACACACTCCAAATTGTACACCATTCATGCTTTGCATGCACATTGGATAAGAATACTCACACATATCCAAGGCCAACACACTATAATATGTCAAACATACACACACATAGTTGTGGGGAAGAGAGAGACAGACAGTGACAGAGAGAATTCCTTTATGTGGCCTGTCCCACCCACCACACATCCAACTGGCCGATATCACATGATGTGCTGATGTCAATCACTGTAGACATTTCTTTTGTTAGCCCTCAGCCCTACAGTGTATGTGGTGCTTGTGATAACTGTGTAACACAATAGTACAAATCGGTATTCATCTAGCATTTGTATGCACAGTCCTGTCAAATGTAAAGTTGTGTGTGACTGAGTGTGTGTTTCCAGAGGAATGATTTATGGCCATTCACACACACCGCACTTCCCATTGTCCATGTTAGCACTCCTGCTGATGTCAGTCACCTTGAAATAACCCTCTGGCTAAGTCTCAGCCATATAAGCAATGTGGTGTTCACGATATGAGTGTACTACTGTAGTGTAGTAAACTAGTTAGGTAGGAGTTCTAATCCCAGACATGGCAATTGTTAAACTGTGTGTGTGTGTGTGTGTGTGTGTGTGTGTGTGTGTGTGTGTGTGTGTGTGTGTGTGTGTTTGTGTGTGGAGATGAAGCCATTCACATGCACTATACCTCCCATTGCCTTACTTTAGCATGCCTGCTGATGTCAGTCACCTTGAAATAACCCTTTGGCTAATTCCCAGCCCTGTAAACTATGTGACAATTGCGATAACTGCGTAATACTGTAGTGTTGCAAGCTAGTTAGGTAGGGGTTCTAATCCCAGACATGGCAACTGTGAAACTGTGTGTGTTTGTGTGAAAGAGTGTGTGTGTCTTTGATGATACCTGATTTTATGGACATTCACATTTACTACTCTCCCCTTACTCCTCCTTTAGCACTACTGCTGATGTTACTCACCTTCAAAGATACCTTTGGACAGCTTTCCAACATATACGCTCCATGGTGCTTGTGATAACTGTGTAATACTATAATGTAGCATTCTAGTTAGGTAGAAGTTCTAATCCTAGACATGGCAACTGTGAAACTGTGTGAGAGAATGTGTGTGTCTTTGATGAAACCTGATTTTATGGACATTCACACTTACTACTCTTCCCTTATCCCTTCTTTAGCACTGCTGCTGATGTTACTCGTCTTCAAATATACCTTTGGACAGCTCTCCAACATATAAGATCCATGGCACTTGCGATAACTGCGTAATACTGTAGTCTAGCATACTAGTTAAGTAGGAGTTCTAATCTCAGACATGGCAACTGTAAAACTGTGTCTGTTTGTGTGAGAGAGTGTTTGTATCTTTGTAGAGACCTGATTTTGTGGTCATTTACACTTACAACACTTCCCTTACCCCTCCTTTACCACTGCTGCTGATGTCACTCAGCTTCAAAAATACCTTGGCACAGTTCCCCAACATGTAAGCTCCATGGAGAATGCCATAAATGCGGAACAATGTAGTAACAATAACTACATAGATATGAGTTTGAATCTCATCTGTGGTAAGTGTTTGTGCATGTACATATGTGTATCCATAACTCAAATATTTGGGCCCATTTACACCCAGTACACATCGCAGTGCCTGACTTTAGCAGTCCTGCAGATATCATAGACCTCAGAAGTACCTGTTGCCAACCCTAAACCATGTAAGGTCAGTGGTGCATTGTGGTAGATGCGTAACATAATGGTCCGAAAAGATTGTCTGATACAGTTTAAACCTCACCCCTGTCAAATGTATATGTGTGTGTAGGGTAAAATATTTTTTGGGATCTCTCACCCACTACATCACCCAATGCCAGTATTTACAAGGGCTGGTGATGTTCCTCACCTTAGAAGTACCTTGGGACAAAATCCATCCTATAAGCTCTGTGGAGCATGCAATAAATGTGGTACACTGTAGTAGCAAAACATAGCTAGGTAGGGGTTTGAATCTCAGTACTAGCAAGTGTTTGTGTCTGTCATCAGTATCTTGTGTGGGGGCTGCTGTGATTGTGTAATAACAGGATCCATTGTGGGGTAGGTTTTGCTAAATTATTATGTTGATGACCTAGTATATGTCACAATGTCTACATTACAAGGCCAATACATATCAAACACTGGAGAGGTTGGTGTAGACAATCCACAGCCCTAAATGTAACAGTATGGATTAGTGAACAATATAGGCAACCCTTTTATTACTCAGAAAACACTCTCCACTCATGTACCATACACAAACACACTTGGCTAGGCAACCACCACTATATCGGTAGTTCCCCTGCATATTGCCTCCCAGATTGCAACCACGGTGTAATAACAGTTGACTACATGCCTGTTGACCAAAACAGTGCCACTGACATCAGAAAGTACTTTGATGTGTTACATCTCCTGACTGATTGTGTGTTATCCACAAGTAAAAGGACATGGCACCCTGTTCCATCCCCAGAGTTGCCAAATAAATGTGTACAGTGGCCCTTTTGCCATGTTCCCCACTGGACACCTGCAACAACTGTAGAGTCTGCAAACGTACCCCACAAAGGGAATATTATGCCTTATACACATGCCCTGTATGGACAGACGCCACTAACTCCACTGAATACCTGTATCATACTGTCAATTTAGGTGCAATCATGACCTCAGTTACACAGCCAGGTCTCACCACATGAGGTCAGGAATGTTACATCAGAAGATACCAATCTGTCCACACAACATGCCACAGAGACCTCAATACACTTCCACACATCAAAGAACATGCATGTGGGACATGTGCACAACCCAGACACTGTCCATGTTATGGAATATAGATCACATACATGGGAAGTAGTGCACATCACTGTGCCACCCACAACAGAAACCCAGATGAGTGGATGGTGAATACAATACCCAACCCTGGGGATCACTCCAGGGACTACACCCTTGAGCCACACTGGGGACTATTGTCATGTGGCCTGATGCCAAGGTATTCCCTTGGCCTAGCCTTGTAGAGCCTTCAGGCCCATTCACCTACTACACACCTGTGAAGCAATGAACCTATGGATCTCAGTACTGGCAAGTGTGTGTGTGTGTGTGTGTGTGTGTGTGTGTGTGTGTGTGTGTGTGTGTGTGTGTGCGTATGTGGAGATGAATGATTTTGAGGCCATTCACACTCACTACACCTCCCAATTCCCTACTTTAGCACGCATGCTGATGTCAGTCACCTTGAAATAACCCTTTGGCCAAGTCTCAGCTGTATAACCTCCGTGATGCTCATGATAACTGCATAATACTGTAGTGTAGCAAACTAGTTAGGTAGGAGTTCTAATCCTGGTCCTGGCAACTGTGATAATGTGTGTGTTTGTATGAGAGAGTGTGTGTGCGTGTGACTTTGTTGACACCTGATTTTGTGAACATTCACACTTACTATACTTCCCTCATCCCTCCTTTAGCACTGCTGCTGATGTCACTCACCTTCAAAGATACCTTTGGACAACTCTCCAACATGTAAGCTCTGTGGCACGTGCGATAAATATATAACACTGTAATAGCAATACATAGCCAAGTAGGGGTTCAAAATTCAGTACTGGTAAGTGTGTTTGTGTCTGTTTCTGTCATCAGTATCCTGTGTGGGTGTTGGGGTGATTGTGTAATAACAGGATACATTGCAGTGTGGGTTTTGCTACATTATTATATTGAGGACTTATATGTCCCAATGTCCACATTACAAGGCCAACAGTTGTCAAACAGTGTAGAGGGTGTTGTAGCCAATCCACAACCATAAATGTCTACTGCCATGTGCAATTACTATTTGACAGTATGGATTAGAGAACAATATGGGCAACCATTATTATACCCAGAGACCACTCTCCATTCACGGATCATACGCAAACACACTTGGCCCTTTCTCTCTTCCTTTCTTACTTTCCCTCTGTCTCTCTCTCTCTCTCTCTCTCTCTCTACCTGTCTGGTAGATGTGGAAAAATACATCTGTTTGGCATAGGCATCAGATTGACTTTTGTAGGTAATGCTCATGATCAGCTGATGGCCTGTGCATGAATTGGAGTCCCCCACTTGCTAATTGCATGTGGAACAGCTGTGGTATCATTCCTATAGCCAATTGTATGGAAATACACTCCTATAACTAAGCACTTCATATGGGTGTTGGGCCTTTTCCTTCATTGTGAGCAGGATTTCATGTGGGTGTCTGACAAACAGTATTACAGAGTGTAGTTGGAAATACCTCTTACAACAAACACTGTGGGGACAGGCCAACAAATTGGAGGGGGATGTTCCAGACATGGGGACAGAATGTAAGCATTGCTGTTCTACATTTGAAGCAATGTTGGTTTAACAGGGTTTGTGTGGCTATGGCTGTTCTTCATGATTTAATGTCTAGCATGACAGTGTTACGTGGTTGAGAAAACTCGCACCTCTAGGGCTATCTGCAGACTAGCCATAGTTTGGAGTCTTTGATGTGGTGTGTTACTCACACATTGTCTGTCTTTATAAGTGCAGTAGCATACTCTGATGGCTGCAGTCAGTAAATGGTGACATCCATGTATGTTACTGACTTCATATCCCTCAGAAGAGATATGTCACAACAAACCCTGTTACACCAGCAATTTTCTCAGTTTATGCTCACCAAAGACACCACACGGTCGAGGATTCCCACCATCTCACCCAACTGTCTATCCATGACCTCTGCAAAATAATGGTGGGCACCTGCAAGATCACGGATGTAGTCATGTACAGCAGGAAGAGTAGCCCTCTGCAGCATCAGACTATCTCTGGTGTAATGTTCCATATGTGCCTGTGCCTCCATGATGGCCCAAAACATGCATCTGGTGACACCTGCTGTGGCACTTCTGCCAGGGGCATGATGGCCAGCATCCCTCCTATGTGTACCCCTGTACATCTGCCTGTGTGGGACCTCTCCGGTCATCTGGCTATGGCTGCTGTGTATAGACACACTTGCCATAGTCATCACACTTTCATGTCCATGCCACCACCTGCCAACTGTCCCTCATCTATGGCCACTGGTGATGAGGTATGTATGGGCATTGTGACTGTGTGAGGGGATGGGGTGGATAAAACTAGGATGTCAACCAGTGGCACAGATTCAACCCCTGACAACCCTGCCTGTGCCTCACTATGCTTATCATCATTGTCAGAGTCTGTATGGACACTAACATCAGTTTGCCTGCAGGAGGGACCCTGACCCACCTCACCACCTGTGAGGGGCAGACAAGAAATATAAATTAAGACATGTACATTATGGTTTACTTCTGCACACACTCACACACACACACACACACACACACACACACACACACACACACACACACACACACACACACACACACTTACTTACAGGTGAGGTGGCACAAAGATATTACACAGATCTTTCATTACCCAATGATCAACATACATGACATATGGCACTCAACAGCATGCACTACAGCCATACTCAATCTTTGTTACCAAAATTATATGTCTCTGTGATGCATGAGTTGTGTTAGTAGGTGATGCCCCTTCCCCTGGAACACACTGCACCCATGTACACAGTATTGCTGTGCACCTGTACAGCACCCTGGCATGTACTGTGCACCATACCTCACAAGTGTACACACCATTCCTGAATGTGTATATGTGTGGCAGTTATGTTTGCTCTGTTGCTTACAGCCCCTATGTGTTTTTCTGACACATAACTGGGACGATATGAGGACTGATGTAAATAGTCAATGTCTGTCCTTTGATTTGCAGATCTCATCATCAGCAGTGCATGTATGTGCAATAAAATCCGGTTACACTGACAACCTTCAAAGCTTAATGTGGATATGAGGAGTGTATACACCCTTGTTGACATGCCAGCCTCTTCTATGATATGCAATGGGGCCACAGTACTGCATTTGTTAACATTACACACACCTGATATGTGACATATGACATGTGCAATCCAATGCAGTCTCAAACAAATGTGTTAGTCATGCAGATGCTGAATAAAATGCATACAATATGTGGTTTGCATAAGTGTGCACACCTTTAACACAATGGTTTGTTGAAGCAACTGTTAAATGAACTACAGCAGTTACTATTCCTAGAAGGGGTATACTAGCATGGCCCATCTTCACTTGCCATTATTTGGTCACTCTGCCCTACAAATGTCCCTCAACTCTGCCAGATTGCTAGGTCAGCTCATGCACACAGCCCTTGGAGGTCACACAGTGGTTTCACTATTGCTGTAGAGTCAGGGTTATGTCTGGCACAATTCATAACCTTCTTAGCAAGCTTTGGATGTATGCTTCACTTCACTGTTGTGTTTCAAGCTGACACCCCTCCCCATCTTCGGCCTTATTGCAGATGCTTGACAACTATGGGCCACACAGGAGTGTTATTTTCAGTGTTCCAAATTCCAAACACCATGTCTACTGGCCTAGTTCCATCTAATGAACAGCAGACCTTAAGGTGTACATTGGCACCAGCAAGCTAAACATTGGGGATGGTGGCCCTGAGGTAGAGTGGGTGTTGCTTGTGCACCACACGTATCTTTATGAATACTGTCTGTAGGTTTGAAGCTTGGTCTCATGACAGCATTACACATTGCAACAAATGCCTTTGGGAGACTTGATGTTATTCTTATGCTACCTGTAGAGAGCCCTGGATGATGTATCATGTGGGACATCTCTTCTGTCTGATTACCATAACCCATAGACCACACTTATGCAGAATCCAGGCAACCGTCAACACAACACAGGTACTGCACAGCCATTACTTGCTAGACATTCCTGCAAGTCTCTCAGTGTTGCTGCATGTTTCTGGGCAGCCTCCATGACCAGTTTGCAACATGTTTTATCATCTATTTTGGATGGGCATCTGTTTATTTTCTACATCAACGTTGTCCCATAATTCATACACACATACATGACTGTTTGCCATGGCATATGCAATGGTGAGGTAAGGCTACTTTTCCCCACTCCTGAGTGTTACCTTTCAGGTATGGGATCCATTTCATGGTTTGTAAGATGTGTGCAAGTCACGGCTGCCTCTGTTGCAGGAGAGTGGGAAAATGTCATGGACATACTTCTTGGACAGCAGACCATTACTTGGTGTGACATTGAGGCCCTGTACTTGAAAGCTGTGTACTCAGGAAGAGTGAATGCTGTCAGTACATCACAAGCTACTTCCACAATGTTATTTGGAGTGTATGCACACATATGCTTTCAGTGTTTGTTAAGGTATGTATTACCCATATTTGTTGTCCTAACATAGGATTCCATATTACACATTCACTGCTCATGTTAGGATCACATTACAGGTTGTAAAAGGTGTGGAATGTGGTATTCTGGTTTGCTGTTGTTTATATCAGGAACAGTTGCCATTGTAATAGTAGTGTATACACTGTTGTAGCCACTGTATAAGGGTAATGTTTCAGGCATGTCCCTACTGTAGGCCATTTGTCCCACCATTATGTTCATCTCTGTCCACACATCTTGCACTGACAGGTTGTTAGTATACTGCAATACTCTTACATACCATTCAGATATGCCACCATGGTGACCACTGTGATGCAGTGCAGTTAACACCAACAATAAGTGAACATGTACAGCATGCATTATGGGTAGGTGTGTTAAATGTGTGGATGGCATATAACATGGCCATAACATGGCCAGTGTACTGGCAAACCTGAACAAAACAACTCCATACTCATGAGCTACAGGCTACTGCCCCAGTTGTATACCAGAGGGACCTAAATAGTTGTGTGACAGAAGTAATGTCAGTAGCCACACCTGTGGCATTGGTACAGGGTGGGGGCAGCATTTCAGCACATCAATAGTACAAACCCACAATACTAGAGATTATGCACATCTGTTCATTACTACACTGCAGCAACAGACTATCTTATCTGACATATGCATGTAGATACTTTACAGATGAAAATGGATAAGCAACAGTGATCTAGTAATGTGCCCTGGGGCCTTACCTGCATGCTCCTCGTCCATTGTGTGGGTGGCATCCACCTCCACAATGCTATCTTCAGCCTGCTGGCTTGTCTGGTGGGTGGGTGCCCCAAGGCTGGTGAGGAGCTCCTCAGCATGTGTCAGTGGGGACTGGATGGCATGACCCCCACCTGTGGCTAGCTGGTCCCTCCTAACTGCAGCAGCACCCTGATGGGTGGGATTAGATCTGTGCACCGATGCTGCACCTCCTCATAATTTCGGTTGTACAGGCTAACATTGTTTACCCTGTGGATGAGGTCATTCCACAGGGCGGTCCTCTCCTGCAGATCCTGGATCATGCGGCCGAATAGTATGGCATGATACATGATGAGGAATTGGATGACTGCATCATTTTCAAGGTTCGTGAATGCTGGTAAACTTTCCTGGGGCATTGTACCTGGAAGACATAAACAGGAAAAAATGTCACAGGACCTCATATGGTTGTCCACATGCACATCAACAGTGGATATTACTTGTAAATAATCCAGACTATATCATAACACTGTAAGATATCATGACTTTGACATCTTGCATTACACTCCTGGCCCTGACCTGTCCAGTTCCACCAATGTAGGACACTTAATGGCATAATCCAGTATTCACCATTAATTTCTGTGTAGAGGGATGACAGTGGCCATCTTCCATGTGGATGGTGGCACGTCTGTGTTTGACTGTAGTGTGTGCTGGAACTGTGAGCACATGCCTGAGTTCATGTAGGAGGCAAACTGTGATGTTCTCATGCCCCATGGAGACTTGCTGTTGTTGCTATCAGTCGGCATCATATCCATGCTCACCACTGATGCCGGCAGGAGTGTGGTTGATATGCATATCCCCCTGTACTAATGTTGTGGATAGGATGCCACTGTTCCCACCTATCCTGTCTGATGCAGGTTGCCTGTATCCATGGCATGTTTGTATGAGGTGTGCTTTACCCCCAGTACAGGTTGACTTGTGTTACTGCCTCTGAGACTGCGTACATATGTGGAGACTTGGTTGCAATTGGCCTTGGTGATTTGGATATGTCTGATTTCTGGTCATAGTCAGCCTTACAGGAAGTCACCTGTGAACCTACCTGCTTGCTCAGATAGAGTTGCACTTGCTTCCAAGTTGTGGTTTGCACCTATGTGCCCCTGTACAACCACTATAGCAACCTGTTATGTGCTTTGTGTGTTGCTGCTGTCCACCAAGGGGGATTACTCTATCGTTGGTGGAGGATGGTTGTACAGGTCAGCTACTGCTGATTCCATATAGCTACAGTGGATATAAAGTGTACACACCCCTGTTACAATGCATGGTACTTGTGCAATTGGAACAAGACCCCACAAAAGCACATGTCAGCACATTCCCCACCTGTGATGTGTCCTATAGCCTGCTCAGTTCAATAGGGAACATTATTGAAAAGCAGTGGAATATTTTGACTACAGATGATGATATTAAAGTGATAGTAGATACTAGACCAAGATTTGTATATAAAAATATGAAATCTTTAAGGAGACATTTGTGTTATCCAAGAAACAAGCTACCTAATACTGATTGTAAATATACTGTTGCATATGGACACTGCCAAGCTTGTAAGCATATTGATAGTACTGGTATGTTTAAACATCCTGATCAGAATAGAACATATAGATTCAATGTATTTGCAACATGTAGTAGTATTCATGTGGTCTATTTAGCTTTTTGTTCAGTTTGTTTGAAATTTTATATTGGCAAAACTGATAGAGCACTCAAAGACAGGATTAAGGAACACTACTACCATATTGACAAAGGTAATACAGTTAGTGCATTATCTATGCACATTGTAGATACAGACGCCACCCACTTTTTTAAGTTCATGTTGATAGGATGTATTTTTGAAAATGTCAGAAAGGGTGACATCAGGAATCTAACTGAGCAGTTAGAAGCCAAATGGATAGTTAGATTAGTGGAGATCATGGGCATGGCCTGAATGACAGAGTACCTTTAAGACATAAACTTAAAGCTAGACCATTGAACAGGAGATAGGTTATTTTTTATTTATGTAAGATGGTTTTATTGTTGCATACATATGCATATATGTATTTTTGATATATAATTATAGACGGTTCTTTATATATATATATATATATATATATATATATATATATATATTATATGTTCATTATTATTTCTTATTATAGAAGTTTTTTATGCTTTCTGCCTTTAAGACTGCATCCATTCTAGTCATGTGATATTTTAATTAGTGTATTTAATTAGTTGAATTTTTGGTTTGTGATATGCATCTGATGAAGTAGATTTGCTACAAAAGTGCTTATGCTCTTACTTTGATTTTATATGGATTAAAGATGGATTTATACTGGAGTTCTTTGGTTGTCCTTGGATCGTTTTGTCTATTTTTTTTCTGTTCTACAACTGTTTTAGTGGACCCAAGGTTTGGTACACGTTGATGGTCGTTGCATTTTACTACTTTGCTCAAGAAAAAACACTATGATGGCTAAATCTTGACATTCTGTAATGATCTGCACAGTTAACAGGTATGGCCCACTGCAGACAGCGCCAGATGCTATGTCCGTAGCATTTGTTCAGCAGGACATCATTACAGCAAGTATTGATGGCACATATACATCTTTCATAATCATCTATCCCATTATTACAGACCAAGTACTACATTCAATTACATGCTTACATGTTTCACATACCCGGTTTATCTTCAGGTTCCTTCTGTGTACAAGTTGTCCTCTTGTTTCTTATTTTTTTTTAGGTTTTGCTTATGTGGTTTCTAATTTTTATTTTTAGGTGTCTCTCTCTCTCTCTCCACTACTGGGATCAAGCTTGTTTGACTAGGTTGAAGTATGGCTTTTGTAGGTGATGCTCATGTTCAGATGATGGTCTCTGCACCAATTGTTGTTCCCCACTTGCTAATTGCATGCAGGCAGCCGTGTAGTTCTTCCAATAGCCAATGTCATAGCAACCCACTACTATAAACAACTACATCATGTGGGCATTGTCCCTTTACCTTGCCTGTATGGAAGACATCCTTCATGTATGGGGGCAGCAGTGTTACAGACAACAGGTAGCAATACCTCTTACAACAAGACTTGTGGACACAGGCCAACTACGTTTGTATAGGGTTTCAGACCTAGGGGCAGTGTGTGAGTATTGCTGTTATATGCATTGAATATTGCTAGTTTTACAGGGTTTGTGTATACATGCTAGTTTTGCATGGAATGCAGTATGTCTGCATAGCTCTCAACTGTGGGGCTATCCACATGATGGCCAGAGGATTGGCTGTTATGTTTTGTCTGTTCCCCACACAGGTCTTGTCCCTGACATATCAGTGGCATTCTCTCAGTTGATTACTATCAGTATATGGCAACATCCATTTGTGTTTCTGACTTCATATTCCTCAGTAAGGGTATGTTGCAACCAATCCTGTAACATCAGCAAATTTCACAGTGTATAACAGAAATATTTCAAATATGGTCCTGTGTTTCAGCCTCTGTCCTCCACTTGTACACCAGGCTTTCTCCAGATGTCAAGCAGTAAGAGGTTGATAGGTATGGTCTATCTTTACTTAGTGCTGACATTCCTGCTATCATTCCAGTGATGTTGTGGACTCCCACACAAGTTGTGGGGTAGGGTCCATATATATGAGGGCTAAAGCTGGACAACATGTGTGACCATGTACAGTCTGGAGGTCAATGTATAGAGAACACTGTTATATGCCCTTGTAAGACATTTTATGGGGGAGGGGTATAAAATGTTCTTAACCTAGGTTGTTACAACATGTGAGGAATATCAGTAATAAGAAACATAAAGGTATATGGCTGCACATTTTCATACATTTCACCATGGGAACAGTGGTGGGCTAGAGCTTACTGTCTTGCACACAGTTCTGTTTGTCAGTGTGATAGTGACGTTTTAAGTTAAGCATTGCTATGTAATGCATACATTTACATTGTGACAATTGATACTTTCCCCCTAGGGGAATGACTACAGAGTGTAACTGGAGGCTGTTGAACTACATCTGTAATTAAGTGTTGATTAATTCTTGCCTTCAAGGCAAGTGTGTTTTTTACTGTTGTACTACTTGAAGGCTTTATCCTAGACAGCAAAGTATGTTATTTTTTGCAGATTACTGTATATGTTTTCTTTGAGAGCTGCATTAATCAGTTATTATGTATTTCAAATACCTAAATGCTATAAGAAGTGGCATAAACAACTGAAATAGTACACAAATAAACATTTATATGCATGCAAACTGTGTGGTGTCATGTCCTTTGCATTGTGTGTGGGTATATGTTTCATGCAATAATTCTCATTTGTAGGAAAGAATCAGACACTGGCCATCTAAAAAGGTAGTAACTGTAGGAATAATGGCTGTTTGATATTCTGTGCACCCTCTATATATACTCTCTTTATATATATTTATAAGTATTTATATATTTATATATGTATGTGTGTGTGTGTGTGTGTGTATATATATATATATATATATATATATATATATATATATATATATGTGTGTGTGTGTGCATGTGCATGTATCATTAGAATGTTTAGTGCTTCCACACTGTACATTCCCTATGGCAGACTGACTGTTATGCATGATATGTTAGAGAAATCATCCTGGTATCTTTCAGCTCAGATGGCTTAGTGGTAACTCATTGTGGCTATATTGTGCAGGGTCCTGGATTCAAGACTTGCAAGGGCTGGTTAGTTTGTTGCAAGGCAGAACAGTTCAGCTGTGGAGGAAGGCATAAGGGCAATAATTACAAGAGGTCCCTATTTTGGGCCCCCTCACCCCCATTTACAGTGCCTTTGGTCTGATGTTTTGCAGTGAGAGGTTCAGAGTGTGGATCTGATGTCCGAATGCAATACATACATATATATATATATATATATATATATATATATATATATATATATATATATATATAATAGAGGTTCATAGTTTAGTTTAGTACTAAGCTAACTGCCCTTGCGAGCCATTTTAAGCTTAGCCAATTATCCCTTGTGAGACTCAAGCCCTGCACCTTGTGTTTGTAAAGTAAACACCTTAGCCATTAAGCCACTCTCTCTCTCTCTCTCTCTATATATATATATATATATATATATATATATGTGTGTGTGTGTGTGTGTGTGTGTGTGTGTGTGTGTGTGTGTGTGTGTGTGTGTGTGTGTGTGTATATATATATATATATATATATATATATATACACACACACACATATATATATATATATATGTATATATATATATATATATATATATATATATATATATATGTATATATATATATATATATATATATTTATATATATATATATATATATATATATATATACCCAAAATGCTGAAATCTCGAATTTCAGCATTTCAAATCCATGAAGCTAAAACTTTAGAATGGTGAAAGTGCATAAGAGCGAATGTGAATATGTCGAATCTGCACTTATGCAGTGACACTACGTTATGGGAAGTGTTTGTTTGGGATGTTTGTATTCGGACTTTCAGGTGAGTGAGTGTATGTGAGCATTTTTGTAACTTATGTGTATGTGTGATGTGTGTGTGTGTGTGTGTGTGTGTGTGTGTGTGTGTGTGTGTGTGTGTGTGTGTGTGTGTGTGTGTGTCTGCGAGGGACTGTAGAATGTGTGTATGAGTTTTTTTTTTCTCTGTGCGATCTTGGAGTTAGTATATATAAGTAGGGGGTGTGGGGGGTGCAGGTGGGTTGCCCCCTTGCTTTTATTTAGTGTAGGTATGTGTATGTGTGGTGTTTTGTTGTGTTTATGTTTTTTGTGGTGTAGATGTTGTGATTTGTTTGTGATGTAGTGTATGCTGTGTGTTCGGGTTTGTGATTTCGGCTTTGTGGGGTTTCGGTGTTGTGATCGTTTCGGCTTCATGTACTCGAAATGCTGAAATTCGAGATTTCCGCATTTTGGGTATATGAAGTGAAACCATATATATATATATATATATATATATATATATATATATATATATATATATATATATATATATATATATATATATATAAATACTCACATACGCATATACTTATATAAATACATTTTCCCTACTGTTGAATGACTGTGCTGCATGATATGTTTGAGAAAACATCAAACATATCTACAGCTCAGATGGTTTAGTGGTACATTGCTGTGGTGATGGTGTGCAGGGTCCTGGGTTCAAGACTTGCAAGGGCTGATTATTTTGTTGCTGGTCAGAACAAGGGTTGTTGGATACAGAGTGATTAAGGCACTTTTAAGCAGTTGTAAGCAGGTTTGCGCAGTGGTAAGCAACGCTAACGTCCGGTTAAATATGCTTATAGACAGTTAACCTTAAAAGTGCTTAATCTGTGTAGGCATTGCTTAGCACCATGCAAACAGGCTTAATCTCACTTACTACTGCTTAAAAGTGCTTACTCTCGCTTACCCCCACGCTAATTTCTTTAAAAGAAAAGAAAAAAGGGGTGATAGGAAAGTGGTGAAAAAGGGGGCATGCAGAGGGAAAGACAATAGGAAAATTATCTAGGGGTGTGCAGGACAGGTGTAGGGAAGGTCCATAGCTGTCCATTTCTTCCATAGTATCAGCTGTGCATACATACTGAATTTGGAGGTATATTTGGACTCAAACCCCTAAGAGAGGGTTGAGGACAACAATAATGTATTGTGAAGCCAATTAGACCAGATTACATGTGTCCAGTGGACATGTGTGCAAAATGGACAGCTATGTATGTGGCAAAATCATTTTTTTGGGAACAGATTGCCCATTTTTTTTAAGGTGAGAGTGGTATGTTGCAGAAGGATAGTAGGTATATTTGGGGAAGTAGAGTGGGTAGGAAGACAGACAAGACAGCATACAGGGGTGGAATATGACACGTGGGGTAAACACCTTGGACAGGGAGGGGTGTTTGGAAATCAGAAGCCCATGAGCCCCCAAATGAAAACAGTGGGACTGAGGTCCCCACCCATGGGCAGTCACCACTGACCTTACAACCCCGAAGGTGGCTGTGCTGTGGGCTGAGCAGGAGGGGCAGGCTGACCCTCTAACTGCACCATGCGGCTCTCAAGCTGGCATAGCAGATCTCCAAACTCCTTTTGGAGCTCAGTACACACCAAACCCCGGACCTGGCTTCAGGTGACAGTATCCTGTCCTCGCCTACTCCCAGATGGGATGTGCCCCATCCCCTGAAGCAGTTCCACCCAAAGGTGGTGCAGGACGAGCAGTCAAGGAGGTCCCGGGTTGGGTCCCAGATGTGCTTGGGGCCTGGTGCCACAGCCAGATGAGGTGGGAGAGGTGGGTCCACTGGGACTGGCCATCCCAGACGTGCTATTGTGTTACAGTTTTAGAACATATGTGGGTTAAAATATAACAGTGGACACAATCTAGGATTATTTATAACAGCATGCATAGATATTTCCATTAACCCAAAACAACAGATTTGGAACAGTTGCATATTAAACAGAACACATGCATATATGGAACCACAGTGGCCATTACAATGGCATGCAGGTTACATTGATAGCAACAGGCCACCAATGATAGTATTTCAACATGGAACATTAATAGAAACACATTTCAATATTTGTTGAACAATAGGACATATGTCCCAACAATAGGTTTAGTGTAAAACATACCCATTGATTTGTGCGTTTAGATTATTGTTGCAGACATGGTGGGGGGAGAGAGATGTCAATTAACAACTTATATATCCTTGCAGTACTCACAACTTTAATGATCATTGCTCTAATCATTACTCTTCAGGTATTATTACAATACCCTATGGCCTTGGTTTGGGCAGTGGTATGTTTGTACACTGTGTATACTTCAACTGTCTTATAGCTACATTCTACTTCTCTTACCTGGTAGACCTGTGGAAGTAATGTTTGTTAACACTACCTGACTGTTTCTACACATATTCCCAGGTTCCTAGTTATAATTCTTTATGCATACAGCTTACTACCACTCCCGGGATTGGAACCATGGTTGTGTGTGCTAAAAATACAACAATTTGTGTTTCATCAGAGTGAGCTGTTTAGAAGGTGCTGTCTATTTCTTCAGTGTCTTCTGTCGAAGTCTCTCTTGGTTGTACAATCTGACCTTGTAATTACAACATTCTTATACAAACATTCCTAGACATATTTTTTATGTAGCACAGTGTGAGAAACAGTTGACACAACAGTACTATTCGCATATCAGATCTTGGTGAATGCAACATGTGAGGCCATACAATACCAGAGTAAACACAACCAGTCCAGGATTTAGAACTTTATTGCCAGGCAGTTACACTTTTATTTAAATATGACCTATATGGGACTATTACTGTCATACTGTCTGGTTTATTCAGTGGAAACCATACACATTTTTATAGTGCCAAGTGACATTTTACTCAGCAGGATTGTTACTCACCAGCCTCGCGATGCAGCCTTTGCAACCTGCTGCATGGGCTTCCTGGTTCACAGCCTGCTCAGCTGCAGCTGTAATGAAAATAGAAAAACATTTATGCATACCTATCCATCACATACACAGGCTGGACTTTGGTAAACAATTATTGCTATGAATACTTACACACTGCTGGGACATCTCCTCTGTCTCTTGCTTCTTGGACCCACTGTTCCAAGAGCTCCCTCTTCCTCCATTTCAAGTCGGTATAGTGGTGCCGGACCTACTGATTCCAGTGGCACTGGTCAGATCATGGGCAAGACTTTTCCAGGCTTCCACTTTATATTGGGAGCCCTGGTACTGGTCCTGCAGCAGTCTCATGTCATTTTTTTTTACGAGGAGTCCTACCATGACCTTGGACTCCTGTATGCCCCAGCATTGTGCCAGAAAGCGCATGCCCTCTTCAACACCTGCCGTACTGCCTACATTGGAGAGCTACAACCAGTTATGAGCTGTATTCCCGCTTGTGGGGTTTAAATATGGCTGATTACCCTCCCTTTGCCATGATTGGATGGTTTTGAAAATGCTGAGCTAAGCTAAGCTATGGGCAAACCTGCTTAGCTAAGGTTGGCAGTGCTTAAAGGGGCAGGTTCAGCATTGCTTACCAATGGGCAAATCCACTTAGCTGGGCTATTTATTGCTTATTATTCATATGTACAGAATGCTTACACCCGGTCAACATAGCTGTGCAATGCTTAGCATTGCTTATGTTTTATTATATTGGTCTACCACCTGTATGGGATTGATTCATCATTCATTACATAATATAGATTTATTTACCTTCCCTGACATTCCCCAATGTGCTGTGATTAATTTATTCTTGTGAGACTATACTGTATGCGGCACTTGTGTTTATATGGGGGTTTCACTACTTTATTACACTGACACCTCACATTTGGGAGTAATACACTACTCTGGTTAAGCAAAATCAGTTACTTCTTACATAAATATACAAAAAAGTAAAACTTTAATGTTTACACATACAAAATGGAAATGGTTTTGGTGAGGCTCAAAATGTGAATAACTACATTTAAGGCATACGCTCTAACCACTACACTATTGCACTTATGCTTATGCTGGATGTCTATTGCTTTTTAACTTATCCTGCCATTTCAGCTGGGCTAAGAATAGCTAAGCAATGGGCACACCCACCCAGCTACGCTTAAACTTTACTGCATATATAAAAAATATATAATTTATTTGCTGTGTTTTTTTATTTGTACCCTTCAGAATATCCATGCTAATGCTGAACCTGTTATTCTATCAACTTTCTGCTTTGTAGGGACGATTGTCCCTTGTGGCTTTGTCAACATTCCTTACTCTGACGGGTTGGGAGGTGTGTGCTATGTGCTTATGCTAAACCTGTTATTCTATCAACTTTTGGCTTGGTAGGGAAGGCTGGGTGTATTACGAGCGTTCTCGCTCATTTTAAACTGCCGAACGGCAATTCTGGAGTGCAGAGGGCATGTGTGTTGTGAGAGCTCTGCTCTCAGACACACCCCCTGTGCTCATACACAGATCCGTGTCCGTTTTATAGCACGGCAGCACGCCTTCATACCTTCATACATATGCATGGTGCGCTGCCGTGCTGCACAGGAATGGTCCCTGCCATGCAGGAATTACTTACTCCTGCACGGCTGCTTGCTGAATCCAGGGGAATATTTTTATTTTCCTTCTCCTAAGTCTCCCACCAATTCATTTTTTCACTATCTTGTTCTTATTCTTTTACTGTCACAATTTCGCCCTCTTCTTCCTCTTCACTTTGTAAAATTGCAAATAATTTCTCTTCCTATGTATCAATAACCTCACTTTGAACTGATATTTCTTCTATAATTGCCTCTTCATTGTTTAACCTTTCTTCAATATCCCCCTCCCCATACCACATTCTCTTTCAACGTATTCTGTAATAATTTTTTTTACTGTTTGCCTTTCTTCTGATCTTTCCTCTTCATATACTCTTTCCTTTTCTAATATAGGACAGTCAAACTGAAAGTGTCCAAATTATTTACATTTTCTACAGACTTACATTTTTTTTGCTATATCTTCGCTCTCCCTGCATTGGCCACACCTTTGTTTGTTACAGTCTTGTACTAAATGATTTTCATCTCCACAGAAATAACATGCTTTACATTGTCCCCAGTACCTAACAAATCCTCTTTTACTATTCACAAATACTGTATTTGAAATGTGTTGAATTTTCATATCCTTAACATCCAATGTCTCCCACAATTCCCAGTCTCCAGTCCATACATTTCTTTCATCACATACTTTTTTCATTTCATGTACTTTACTGCATAGTAGAAGGAAAAACAGTTTTTAATCCAGCTCATCCATACATGAAGTCCTAAACTGAACATTAATTTTCTTTTTTTAGTTGTAGTACCATACTCTGAAATAAATAGTCTTTCCATAATGCTAGGGCATTTCTTTTTTTCAGTCTCAGTCATATTTTTTCCAGCAAGTTAAAGCTTTCAAATGTCACATCACAAAATTTTCAGCTCTCAAATGAATTAATGCTCTTTTATTTTTAGTGCTAAATCCTAGTGGCAAAATAAGACTATCCATAATGTCATACCTGTTTAAACTGCCATTACATTTACTTGTTATTCTTATCACTGGTCATCTTCTCTGTGGCTGTTGAGTAACTGCAACTGTCTTCTCGCAGTTCCTTCTTCCATTCTTCCCTGCCTTGCTGCATCTGCATAATTTCTCTCTTGTAACAAAAAACATGTTGCAGAAATAAACCCTGAAACTACCTATTACAGCAGCTATGAATACCTCCATTGTTTTTCCTTCACCAGAAGTTGTTTGCAATTTTAATCTCTCAGTTTCTTCATGTAATAAAAAGACTCTGTTGTAGAGGTAAACCCTGAAAACTGGCTACTCCACCAGCCAAGAATACCTCTTTAGTTTTCCCTTCAGCAGCAGTTGTTTCTTGTTCCTGTAATACTCTCTCCACCCTGCTACTCCATCAAGTGCCGCATACAGTATAGTCTCACAAGAATAAATTAATCACAGCACATTGGGGGATGTCAGGGAAGGTAAATAAATCTATATTATGTAATGAACGATGAATCAATCCCATACAGGTGGTAGACCAATATAATAAAACATAAGCAATGCTAAGCATTGCACAGCTATGTTGTCTCTGCCTGGTTCTTCAAATTTATCAGCACTTGTGTCTCCAGTCCTCCATTTTCCAGTTCAGTAACAATTATTTCATATCTTTCTCCTTCCTTCAATAAGTTTTCTTCTGTTCCTTTCCCCACCTGCACTGCTGCACTCTTCTCCATCAGTAGATTCATGGAACTGCCGTAGCAGGCCTCCAGTGACATCTAGCAGTTCCAGAGAGTGCTTCACCTCCTCTCCATCAAAGAGTAGGGGATGTTCCCCCAGTGTCTGGTCAAGTTTCACATAGTGGTATGAAAAACGCATTGGGTCTGTCCTTAAAAGAGGCACTAGCCTAGTGGGATTAACCCAGTCAACAAAGAATAAATAGAGATCTAGTATTTATGAGTCTAGGAGGCTTTGGCAAGGATATTTTACAGCTTCTGTGTAAGACTCTTTTGAGTGGGTTGGTGTAAAGTGTTGTGGAAGTGTATGTTGCTCACAGTCTATGTCTTTATTTTTGTGAGTATGAGGCCTAAGGAAAAGTTCATTACCAATGAGCATCAAACAGCTTCTATACTGCTTGAAAATACCAAGTGCTATGAGGCTGGCAACAACAGAAAGACAAGCAGATTGACCTTCCATTTAGTTCATGCTTTAGGAGAATTTGTTTTGTATTAACAGACTTGTTTATGAACTAAAGAATAACTGTAGGTAGTTGCTATAAGTACTACATTGCCTAGCTATCTCGGCTAAATGAGAAGTTTAACTTCTGTTGGTGCTGTAGCAAGTATAGGCTGCTTTGGACTATGTGGAGCAGCTGTGAGCTAATGTGATGCTGTAGAATTTGAATGGGCTACTGCAGGCAAGTATGAAAACAAGAAGTGTGTAGTGGCTGCATCTATAGAGTGCGGTGTACCACCTCTATGCAGTATGGGCAGAGATGGACTAAATTGCCTTATTTACAATACAGAATAAAGCAAGAAAAAGCTCAAAAGAGTACACCAGCAAACAGCAAGACACCTGAATTCACAACACCCAAAAACTAGCCTGAAAAACCTTCTTTTGCTACAAGAAGGAACCAATAAACTAATTGAAACGCTAACTTAGCAACTAGGCTGTAAAAACAGAAAATATGTATTACTGCACTAAATATTAAGCAATTCAAGCAAAGGTCACTTAGATAAGAATGTGAAAATACACACAGATAAAATTGTGGAAAACAGGGTCAAGGTGATTAAAATATATTCCGCACCACCAATAAGCATTGAGAAGCACATTTTTTTTAATACAGCGAAGGGTTCTGGTCTTAATTTGTTCCGAACAACTACCTTATACTTGTTTAATTTTTTCCCTCCCCAGTGCACACCTTCCAGCTGGCTAGCCGGCCATCTGATGCTTTCTGCTCACATGACTTCATACTTAATGCCCCTGATAGGTGGGTTGGAAGGAGATATTGAAACTCAAAGTGGAGCCTATAGCAGTATAAAATTTGCTGTCATGTACATGAGCGATATTTGGGGATGCCCTGACTTGGCAGAATTGCTGGCATCACTTTCATCACTGTTAGCTCCAACCCTACTCTGAAATGCCGAATTTTAACAACATTATAGCATGCCCCATTCTTGGAAGAGTGGCAGATCAAAAGTAGAAGCCATACCCCTCCATCCTGGAATGGGCAAAGTGACAAAATGATGCTCCTTCCCCACCCACCCTCCTCAGCTCCTCAGCATCTCCATTGACCAACCCACTAATCAATTTCATATCATCTTGCTTGCAGTCAAGAATCCATAACTCTAAGTCACAGAGCCAGAGACTGCCTCCTGAATTTGCATTTTACTGACCACACATTTGAAACCACTACTCCTGCAGTTCAGCTTCAGTGCAAGTCAACATTTAGTACTGACAGGTTCTTGATTGCTTTTTTGCTAATTCATTCATTCATTCATTCATTCATTCATTCATTCATTCATTCATTCATTCATTTTATTCATTTCCTTAGTATTAGCTTAATCCAGTTCAGGATTGTGGGAGAGCTGCAGTCTATCCCGACACTCACTGGATGCAAGGCAGAAGAGTTAATCCTGAATGGGGTACAAGCCAATCACAGGATACACACTCTCAAGCAGCATTATCTGATTTTCTGAGTGCACTGTCTTTTGACATTATAAACATTGTAAGCTTTTATATGCTTCAGAAATTTAGAAGTAACTGGTGAGGCCCTGTTTACAACATTGCTCAGTTCTGTATTAACATACTACTTCCTTAGCTAAGCTACATTATAGAGTTGTGTTTTGTGTAACATTTTGTGTTATGAATCGCCCCTTTTTTCATGATAGTGCTGTGTTATTCTGCATGCATTTATGCAATTCTTTTAATCATTATTAATCCCACTGAAGGACAATACTAAAGGGAAATTTGAATGGTATTGCTGTACATGGTTGATAAAGCAGATAAAAAGGGACAGGGACCTACAATGGTATATACTAAAAGCAACAAACTCAAAGAGCCCTACTTCACACTGTGGTTTATATCTTTGGTAATTTACAAAGTTTCTAAAACAAAGATGTATGCAAGAAATGTAGTTTTGTTCCTAGCTACAGAACTGAGCAACTCTGAGAAAAATTGCATCATTTGAGTTCAATGAAGTTGTGACTAGCTGGACAGCATGCTTGGTCCCATGGGTGCCCTGCATAGGCAAAATAAAGAAATATATTTTTGTTTATTTAGGTTTGTTTTTTATTAGTTTTAGCAAATAAGTTTCCCACAATGAACTGATGGCCCAGATGGTCAGCATGGAGTGTGATTGTTGCCAGAGTTCGACAGTCTGATGGCCTATGGGAAAAAGCTGTTTCTGAATCTTGTAGTTCTGCATCTTATGCTACGGACACACTTACCAGATGATAGGTATGTAAACAGTCTGTGAGAGCAGGGTTGGTGCAGTCCTTAATTATTGTATTGGCCCTGCCTAGACATCTGGATATGTGCAGGTCATGAATGGCTGGTAGGGTTGTCTTGATGATCCGCTTGGCTGGCTTCACCGCTCTTTGGACAGCCTTGTGCTCAGAGATAGAGCAGCTTCCTTACCACACTGTGAGGTTGCTTGTCAGGATACTTTCTATTGTACCCCTGTAGAAGGTTGTGAGAACTGTTGATGGTATGTTTGGTCTCCTCAACCTTCTCAAAAAGTGTAACCTTTGAGGTGCCTTCCTGAGAATGGCATTTGTATTGGTAGACCAGGACAAGCCCTCTTCAATATGCACCCCCAGAAACTTTGTGCTATTCATTTTCTCTACTCTTTCTCAGTTGATGGTTAGAGGAGACTGTTCCTTGTGGTTTCTCCTGCAGTCCACAATTATTTCTTTTGTCTTGTTCATGTTTAGTGCTAAGTTGTTACTGTCACACCACGTAATCAGTTGTTCTACCTCAGCCCTGTATGCATTGCTGATAAGGCCTACCACAGTTGTATAATCAGCAAACATGATGATGTGGTCAGTGTTGTACCTCACAGTACAGTCACGTCTTAGCAGGGTGAACAACAAAGGACTCAGTACACAGCCTTGAGGAACCCCAGTATTCAGAGTGATGCTATCAGAAGAGTTATTTCCTACATACACTTTCTGAGGTCTATCCATAGAGAGTCCAGAATCCAATTACAAAGTGGTGAGTTGATGGTTAGTTGAAGCAGCTTCCTTACCAGCTGTATAGGAATGACTGTATTAAAAGTAGAGCTGAAGTCAATGAATAGTAACCTCATGTACCTGTTTTTACTTTCTAGATCGTGCAGAGATAAGTGAAGTGCCAGCGCTATGGCGTCTGCAGTAGATGGTTTGCTCAGTAAGCAAACTGCAGTGAGTCAAGATCCATAGGTAACTTAGATGTCATTGCTTCTTTGACCAGCATCCCAAAACTTTTCATCACAATGGAGGTTAGGGCTATAGGGCAGTAGTTGTTGAAGCACAATGGTAGTGATTTCTTTGGTAGTGGTATTATTATCGTGTTTTTGAAGCATTTGGGAACGATTTCCTGACTCAGGGAGATATTAAAGATATCTGTGATGACGTCTGTTAGTTGAATTGCAGTCTCTGAGTACTCACCCAAGGATGTTGTCAGGCCCAGCTGCCTTTCTCGGGTTAACCCTGCCCAATGTCCTCTGGACATCAGCTGGATTGAGGATGAGCACCTCTTCATTTTGACCAGTGAGCATTTTCATCGCTGTTGTTTTGTTCCTTTTTTTGAATCTGCTGAAGTAGACATTGACATGTTAAGGAATTCCTTATTGTTCTCACAATGTGAAGATAAGGGCTTGTTGTCTTTTATTTGCTGGACACCTTGCCATAGGCGCCTGGAGTCTTTCTGGTCAGAGAAGTAGCTCTGGATCTTCCTACCGTAGGCACACTTTGATTTTCTCACTCCTTTGTTCAGATTTGCTCTGGCTGTTCTGAGGGCATTCCTGTCTTCAGACATAAAGGCTGCATTCCTTGCTTTCAGGAACCCATACACCTCGCTAGTCAACCAGGGTTTCTGGTTGCCACATGAGATGACATTTTTGGCTGTTACATCATCCACACATTTTGAGATGTAGCCCATCACTGCCTCAGTGTATTCCTCTAGGTTGTTACATCAATTTGCACTAGCTCCCTCTTTAAATATGCTCCAGTCTGTATTCTCGAAACAGTCTTGGAGTGACAAGACTGCACCTTCTGGCCATATCCTTACTCGTATCACTGTTGATCTCCCCCTGGCTAGCATTGGTTTATCTGCTGGTAGTAATATGATGGAGAGATGGTCAGAGTTGTCCAGATGTGGGTGAGGCATTGCATTATATGCTAGCTTAACATTGCTGTAGACCTTATTCAGTATGTTCTCTCTCCTGGTAGCAGAGTCTACATGCTGAAAAAACTGAGGCAGAACTGTTTTCAGGTTGACTTGGTTGAAGTCCCCTGCCACTATATGAGCACATTCAGGGTTTCAGTTTTGCAGCTCATTTATAGCCTGATATAATGTGTTCAGTGCCTCATTTGTATTGGCACTGAGAGGATTGTAGATGGCTGTGATGTTGAAACTACTGAACTTTCTTGGTAGAATAAAAAGGTCTACATTTCAGTGACATGAGCTCTATATTTTCAGATCAGTGAGAGGAGACTATCTCACAGCTGGTATACCAGATGTTATAGATATGTTTCTCTGGGTAAACAAGAGCAGGAGTCATTTTAAGTAATGTAATCAAAATCATTTGGTTTGTACTTGATGGAATCAAACTTAAGCTACATGATTTGTTTGTTTTTTTTTTTTAGTTTATTTTGTGTGTATTCAGGCTCAGCCCAGGAGCAGTGTCTGGGTAAATGACTTGTTCAGAGTCACACAGTGGCAAATGAAGGCTGAAGGACTCAGACCCTGTACTACAGGAAGCAGGTTGTTTATACTTTATAGACTAAAGTGCATAGCTCTCAACTGTCCAGATTTTTGCAGAATGTCCAGATTTTTTTACTTATGTTTTTGGTCTGTTCCCCATAAAATTTATGGTATTCTGGAAAGCCATTTAGAACTGAAGTCACTAAATAATGACATTCATTTGAGTTTTCAGATTTCATAGCCTTCAGAAAATGCTTATCAATGTAAAATCTATTATTTTAGCAACTTTCTAAGTTTGTAAATGAAATGTATAAAATCTGCCCCTATTTTTTGGGCCTTTGTCACACCATTATTTTTGCCTGTGTCCAGATATCTTGTGCTAAGAGGTTGGGAGGTATGAAGTACACACAAATGAAGTTTAAAGTAAATTTAACAGATCACAGCCTTAACCCACTTTGCTATACAAATAGACACTGTGTTCTACCTCCCAGTCATCACATGACACCAAAACAGGTGGTCCAGTTAATACCTCCATGATCCAATGCTCACCTTTTCCACTTGTCACAGTTTCCATTTATGTGCAATAACACATGGTCTGTAGAAGTGGCAATTATAGCACTTTGATAAATTCTGAGGAGCAAAAAAACAAGAATATCATCTGACTATAGGAATATCGTAAATAAATCATAAACAAAGAATGAGAAAAACAGCACTTATTGTTATTTGTTATATGACTATTTGTTTTATGTTTAATTATCTACTGCTTCTCATTCCTCTGTGCGTAGTGACCAGTAGATCCATTCATTCTTTAACTGCAGTAGTTCCTTTAACTCATTACATCCGAGTGACATCTCCAGGTGCATCTGCAGTTAACTCCTACTGATGCCTCTAGGTGTCAAATATTTCTTGCTCATATTTGCATCAATAATTCCAAAACCATGCTATGTACAAGGTTTTCAAAGCTTTCATCTTAAAATTTACACAATGGCAAACTCAACTGGATTAATATTTGACCACTGTCTAGTGCAGGTAAACAGACATTAACTGTTGTTTTTATGATATTAATTTATATAGAAATAATTTTCACATTTTTCTAAATATCTCAACAACCAAGTAACACAGATATAACTCCTTAGCCTCATATGAAAGCTCTCAGCTAGATGATTAAAATGCTGCTGACAGTATGTGTGTAACTTAAGGGGTTGCTGAGATACTTTAAGTTGTCTATAAAAATATTACAAATGTAATAGTTACTCCCCCGGATTTACGAAAGCTTGCACGGAGTGCATGATGAGTGTAGGAGCTCACGCCAGCAATATGTCTGCCGTGCGATCCAGGTACAGCCGGCAGGGGCATGCACGAGCTGCTAAAGCTACTCTTGCACAGACAGCATCATGGTATGCAAATTACCTCATTTACTGGTGAAAGCCATGCAAATGAGCTAAATTTGCAATCCAGGAAACACTAACCTGTCCGTGGAAGATTAGTGTTTGCTGCAGAAATGTACTCTGTTGGTAACGGAGTACATTTCTGCAGATAGCTAAACGGAGCTATGACAGCTCCAAATAAAGGATGGATACAGTTGAGGAAGCATGCCAATGGCCAAATATAAGGCCATTGGCATTATATAATGTTTAAAAATATAATAATTTAACCCCCCCCCCGATCTCCGATTTTTAAGCATAGTGCAGCACCGCGCAAACGTGCGGCACTTATAAAAACAAGAAAATAATTTAAAAAAAAAGCCAAAAATAGGCATTTTCACTAAAAAGCTTATTCTGCCATGCAGGTGAATGTCAGGCTGAAGACAACATGGCCACTGAGTAGTGGTTGCTAAGGGGAGGAAGCTCAGTGTGAGAGATGTAACCATGCATTACTAGGCAATCCTATGCAAATGAGGATAAGGATAGTGAATCCCAATTTTCCCCAGCATGTGAGGAATGTCCCAAGAGTGTAAGAGTAGGAGTAGGTGAGTAGAAGAGTAGAATATAGGTGACATCATGAGGGTGTGTGTCAGACAGGCTGTAAGCTAATTGGAGCACAGTGGCTTGTGTTTGCTTTGAGTTGCTCAGTATTGCAAGAGGCTTGCCTACAGTTGTCCTATTTGAAAACCTCAAAGCAAAGGTGCACGCTGTTAAAAGATAGGAAACTCCTTGCAAACATGCACACAGCGTGTGCACGCATGTGTACGCGTTTGCGCTCATTTGCACGGCGCTGCCCCAGGCGGAAACAGAAAGGCAAAAGGAAGGAAAAAAAGTAGTAGGAAGTTAACCAAGGAGAACTAGCAGAGCTGCCAAGTGAAATATATCAGAATCAGCCAATTACACAGGCAGCAGACTAGCCCAGCCCAGCCCAGCACTTTAAACTCTGCAAACACCATTCCCCCCTGTCTTTTCTCAAGAACTCTGCAACACTGCAGTATACAAAGAGGGAAAGCTTAAAAAGCTTAAGTCAGACAAAATGTTAGGGGCTGCTCTTGCTATCATAAACCAATATGTGCAAGGTGCTGAGGGTGGTGATGTTGTGAATGCTGCTGAGCAACCCACAGTGAAGAGATGGAGAAGAGTGTACAGACCCAGGGCAACCTACCAGGGGCTACATGAGCTGGAGATAGTAGGGTGCTATAGGGTGGACAGAGACCTCCTACAGCAAATTGTTGAGCTTTGCCAGCCACGCCTCACACACAGAACCAACAGAGGGGAACCCACCCCAGTGAATACCAAGGTATGTGTAGGCCTAAGAATACTAGCTACAGGTACCTTCCAAAGACCAACTAGTGATATGATGGGGATTTCACAGGCATCAGCATCCAGGGTACTCCACCAGTTCCTGGATGCCATGTCAGCACATGTTGGTGACCACGAATATTTCCTCAATTCCTGTGAGGCATTGGCCAGCAATATGCATCTTTTCCACCAAATAGCAGAATACCCTGAGGTAGTGGGTGCAATAGACTGCAAGCACATATGCATCAAAGCACCAACCGGTGAGCAGGGTAGGGTCTACATCAACCGCAAGGGCTTCCCCTCCATCAACTGCCAGTTTGTGTGCGATGCCCAGGGCATAATAATGAATGTGTGTGCTGGATGCCCTGGAAGCCATCACAATTCCCACATTTGGCATTTGACCCAGCTGTACCAGAGATTTGCCAATGGGGACATCCCTGAGGGTCACCTAATGGGGGATGCTGGATATGCACTGGAGCCGTGGCTGATGACACCCATCAGAAATGCACACACACCTGAGGCACACGCACAAACAAGAAACATAATTGAGCATGTGTTTGGGATGCTCAAGTCACAGTTCCGGTGCCTGGATACATCTGGTGGAGCTTTGCAGTACTCACCAACTACATGTACCCAAATTGTTATGGTATGTGCCATGCTACACAATATGACCCTGTGGAAACAGCTGCAACAGGAACAGCATGGGGCAGGGCCAAACAGCCCCCCACCATTGCCAAGGCCTGCACAGGCACAGTGTGACTCGGAGGAGGAACAACCTGAGCCTGCCCCAGTAGGCAGAAGGAGGTGTGCCCAGTATGCCCTGGTCTTGGCAAAGAGGCAACACATAGCACATACACTGACTCAGTAGGAACCCTGGAAATGACACCTCTCTCTGACTCACACATACAGTAAAAGGGATGCCTAACTTGACACTACCTGTTTTCAAACATGTATAGGGAGTGTACTATGTGCATCCGACATAGGCAGCCCTGCAGCACCACCTGAGGCATAAGTGCCCTATTTTAAGCAATATAAAGCACTGCTAAGCACATTTTACCAGTATTGAGCATATTTAAATACAGTTGGCATAGCTGCACACTGTGCTAACCAGCGCAATGTTGGGCATTGGGCAAAGTTGGGCAACATTGGGCAAAGTCGAGCAAAGTCGGGTAAACACGCTCACACCTGCTTTACTGTTCCTAAACCAGTGAGGTCTGCCCAGCAGGAAAATAAAAAGCAGTGACATGGCTCGAACTTAGGATACTGTGCACTATAGTCACAGTACTGAACCACTAAGCCATGTCAGCATTTCACTGGCACCGACAAAACTTAAGTCACTCACACATACCAGTTGGGGGGGGTCACATACCTAACAGTCACAGCCAGCAGGACAACTGTAGACAAATGCAAACACAAACAAATGCTGTATCATGCCCTCTGAAGAGACATATGAGTAACCTCCCCCCAGGCCTATGCAGACAGATAACAGCAGGCCAGGCAGTGTGATGTGGGTTGGGTAGGCTATGAGGTCACAAACTAATATGCATGTAATTGGAAGCTAAGGTCTGTAGTATAGTGGTATGCCTCAAGCCAGTATGATAGGCAACAGTACAGACTGAAATGGAGTACCTGACATAGCAGTGCAGGCCTAGCAAATGTGTATAAGTGTCAGGTGTACCCCTCATCCTATGTACACCCACAGTAACAATCAGGTGTGCCCCCCGGGTAGAAATGTACAAATAATAGCTGTCCCCCCTGTATGTAGAAATGTTGATAAGTCTATGCAAATTGACTCATGGAAGCCCTGCAGTCACAGCGTGCTTCCTGTCGATGTACAGCACAAAGGTGAGCCCTGAAGTAAAAACTAACTTGAATTTTCACACACATATATAGTATATATATGCCCATAGTGGGCATGCTCACACACTTAAACAAATTTAGCAAATGTCAGTCAACAACATACTGAAAGGTCATACTGGGCATGCTCACACACTTAAACAAATTAAGCAAATGTCAGTCAACAACATACTGAAAGGTCATACTGGGCATGCTCAAACACTTAAGCAAACAAAGCAAATTTCAGTCAACATACTGAAAGGTTATACTGGGCATGCTCACACACAAACAAAGCAAATTTCAGTCAACAACATACTGAAAGGCCATACTGAGCATGCTCACACACTTAGGCCATGTCTGAGTACAGCAGTGGGCCACACATATCTGGCAGCTGCAGTTCTTACTCCAGACACGTCACTATTCACCAGTCCTGCCTTGCGCACACAGTGATATGAAAAAAGACCCATATAATTTATTGGACCCCTGTCATAATCAAACTATGTAATACAAGTACTAAAGTTGTTCACAAAAAGTGAAAATCCAAAGAAGATCAATAAATCTCCGATCAGTATTATCAAGAAACAATGAGCACTCCTAACATTATCCAAGCCAAGCTCTGCCAAAAATATTGCCAAAGAGTCCATAGAGAACCATGAAGCTTTCTTTAGCTATGTCATAAATATCAATGTAAACTCATATATGTTCTGAGTCAGTGCAAAGTGTAAATGAATACATGTACATGACTGACATTGCCAACATCTTGTCAGACAGGTTCATACATATTTACCCCCCTCACACTGACAAAAGGGCCCATTACCATACCTGGAGATTGTGAAAACCCGGAAATCACATATACAATGATTAAACAGCTCTATCCAAACCTAAAAACATGGCGTCTATGGGATGACATGGTATCCCTGGCTGTGTCATATGTGAACTCCAAAACAAACAGACCCTGCACCTGAACAGTCTGTTGAGACTCACCCTCTGTACAGGATATGAAACTGTTGAATGGGTTACAGCAGCGTTTGGCACACTCCACAAGTGTTGGTGCACAACAGACCATGGGAACTATTGTCTTATAAGCCTAATAAGCCTGATCTGCAAGGCCATGGAGTTCATCATGATGGAACTCATAAACAGAGCTATTGGGAGCCTACAAACACCCAACCCTACCCATTTTGTTTGGTCAGGGGCAGGTCATGGTCCATAAACCTGCTAGACAGTTTTCAAGGCAGTTACCCAGGACATACATCAATGAAATGAGCTCCACACAGCCTACATAGACCTTGAAAAGCCCTTTTCCAACATCCCACACACATTTCGTATCCACAAAATCAACAACCTGTGCATAACATGTATGTCATCTGATGGATTGCCAACTGGGGCACAGATAGATCCCACAAGGTAAGAATTGTGGTCTCCCTGTAAGCTGGTAACAACTGCTGTCCCCCATGGCTCAGTCCTGGGACCCCTCCTGTCTGGTGTATACTTTTCAGAAATACAGTCAAACACACAAGGGCTATGGTTAGCAAAGTTTGTGGATGACTGCAAAAAGGTTGTCATAATTGATGTTTGGGACAACAGAGACATCCTTAAAAAGGGTCTCAGTCAGACAGATGTGGTGTCAAAATTATGGCCTCGAGCTACAGTCATACAAATACCACATAGGTGCCAACACCCTAAATATGGAGGTAATAATAATGGATCTATGGACACGTGGATAGTCAGCTCTACTTTCAGAAACACATTCACAAAGTAGTTAGAAAATCATGCTATGTGTTCCCACAAATTGCCAAAGTCTTTGCATGTAGGTCAAAAGGAGGTTCCCTCTACTCATCAGTCATCAGACCCATCAGAGAGTACCACGACACACTTGCGATGAATCTGACTAGGCACCTTCAGCAGCTGGAAAGACCACTGAAGTACCTCAACAAGAGGATTACTGGCCTCAAACAGTTGCCCCATGCAACAAGACTGAAGTAACTCAATCTGTACTCTGTTGCATACCGTCTACTCAGGCAGTCTCTGCCCAACAGACAGGTCCATGTCCAATGCAGAACTGATGTACATGCTCTATCTGAAGTAAACCCAAGCTTACTGTGCTACATGCTCTAGGAATTTAATCATCACAACAATAAATAGAACATGTTGGAGGGATACATTACTAACTCACAGACTTCCCTTGCTTTGGAACAGGCTCCCAACCTACATTAAGCTGAGTCCCTCACTGACACTCTTCCAGAGGAGCCTTGATGAGTGTATGTGAAACTGAACTGTCACACCATGGGTCACTTCATCAGCTCTACTACACAGAGGCATAGGGAACTAACCCCATGTGTGGTGATAGCTGCACACTCTGGCCATACTAATATATGCCTTCAGACAGATAGCCTATTTCCTACCTATGTACCTATATATATAGGGGGAACACAGTATAATAAGACAAAGATGGATGGGCAGAGATGTGTGTAAGAGGGTGACCATGACAGGGGTCCATCCAGGACTGTCCCACCCAGCACACATCCCAATGGCACAAAAGACATGAGGTGCACATCTCACCAACTGTACATAATAGCCACCAGTATCTGTAAGCATTACAGTGTATATGGTGCATGTGCCTGCTGTACAACATGACTGCACAATGAAGTACACATCTACTATCTGTAGACATGTATCTGTCACATAGGTTCATAGTTACATAATAGACTATCTTCATGAAGGCATATATCAGCCTAGGCAAGTTGTGCAGCTTTCACCACCCCATTGGTTAGTCTCCTAAGCCCTAGTTCTAATAGTTAGTATCCTAATCCCCTTTCTAGTGGGGCTGCTGATATGATGCCTGGTGTGAATTGTCTGTTTCCCATCCACTCATCAAGGTTCCTATTGAAGAGTGTCAGCAAGGGGCTCTGTCTGATGTACATTGGGACTCTGTTCCACAGTAAGGCAAGTCTCTGGGATGGTACTCTATTCCACCAGTATGTTGTATTCATTGTTGTGATGAGGTTCATATCCCTGGAGTGTGTAATGCGACTCAATTTTGTTATCCTTAGATGGAGCATGTTCAACAGTTATGTGTTGGACATGACTCTGTATGTTAGGCAGAGTGTGCCTCCAAGTAGGTGGTACGCAACAGAGAACAGATTTAGTTTTACCAGTTGTGTTGCATAACACAACTGTTTGAGGCCAGTAATCCTCTTGGTGAGGTACCTCTGTGGTCTCTCCAGCTGCTGGATATGCTTAGTCGAGTACATCCAAAATGGTGCCTTGTACTCAATGATGGATCTGATGACTTAAGAGTAGAGGGCCACCACTACCTCTTTTGATCCTGATGCAAACCCTTTGTTGATTAGGTGGGCCACATAGGATTTCCTAATCACTTTGGCAACATGGTTGTCAAAGGAAGGATGACTATCTACTTGTGTCCCCAGATCCCTTACTACCTTGTCAGTTTTTAGGTGGTAACACCTATATGGTAGTTTGTGGGTACTTTGTTTTCCCCAAAGGGGATTACTATGTATTCTTTCACATTGAGCTTGAGGCCATGATTCTGACACCACACATCTGTCTCATAGAGTCCCTTCTGGAGAATATTTGTGTCATCCGGGGAATCTATTATGGCAAACACTTTACAGTTCCCAGCAAACTTAGTCAACCACAACCCTCCTGTGTTGGCATGTACTTCTGAGAAGTATATATCAAACAGGAGGGGCCCCAGAACTGAACCCTTTGGGACACCAGTTGTTACCGGTTTAGAGTCTAACATGTAGCCAGCAACTCTTAATTTGTGGGATCTATCTGTGAGCCAGTTTACAATCCATCTTCTGATGTATGAATTTATGCCCAGGTTGGTGAGTTCATTTATGATATCTGACTGGGGAATAGTGTCAAAGGCCTTAGTGAGGTATAGGTAGGCTGTGTGGAGCTCCTTTCAATCATCTGTAGCCTGGGTAACTGTCTCAAAGAAATCCACCAGTTCAGGAGGTATGATCTGCATTTGACGAAGCCAAACTGGGTGTGCTCAACTGTGTGAAGGTTCCCAATGTCTTTATTGTTGACTTCCATTATGATTGGCTCCATTGCCTTGCAGATCAGACTCGTCAGGTTCATAGAGCGGGAATGCCAAGGGTCTTTTGTGGCCCCACCCCTGTGGAGTGGGAAGAACGTTGCTGTGCAACATTCTATGGGTACATATCCTGTAGAGAGGATGTAGAGAGGTGTAGGTATCCTTGATGAATATGGATACATCCCCACCCTATGTGCTATGATCCAGGTTCTGATGCTGGAAGGTATGGAATGAGTAGTATACTGGTAGTGCTGGTGTGCTCTCTGGAGCCTTGAATTAGGTTTCTGTTACTGCACAGATATCAATATTCTCCATACTGAGAAGTGCCTCGAGTGTGTGCATTTGGAGGCTGAGACTTCTGGCAATGAGTAGCATTTAGCTCACTTTGTGGTTATTTGTGTTGGTTACGGGGTTTGGTTTGTCCTGAGTAACCGGTGTTCCACACCTGAAGTCAACACCTCATTGGTCCGATCCAACCATAAGCTAATTACCCTACATATCCACATTCTGCCCCCATCCCCCATTAAGGAAACCATGTTAAAAAATTTCTCCAAAGCCAACTTCATGCTTCTTAAGACAGAAGTGGAGAACTTCATGACACCCATGCAGATGGACAATACAGTTACGACTACTGAATCCTACACAATTGCACTTTATAAGCACTTACATGAGTGCATGGATTGCGCTATCCCAAACAGAACCAAGACGCTGTCCTCCAAAAAAAGGAAGCCAATCTCGTGGTCCCCTGCCATAAACAAACTGTACAACAGAAGGAAGAAACTGTTGCAAAAGAGAGTAAAATCCCATGACTGGAGGAGCTCCCTGGTCAGCCTCAGTAAGAAGCTGTGATCCCTGATAAAATCTTCCAAAGCTAGTTAAGAAAACAAAATTGCCACTGATTCTAAAGACAACCACAAAGCATTCTCTAGCTATGTCAAGAATCTCAATGGCAACACTCAGATCTGCTCTGAGTTACAGCACAATGGTACTAAATATACAGACCTATCTGATATTGCCAACATCCTGGAAGATTGGTTCAGTGCTAACTTTACCCACCTCTCACCCATTAAAGAGCCCATCTCTATACCAGAAGACTGCAAAGTTCCTGTAATCATGGCTGCACAGGTAAAAACCACACTCTCCAAAGCCAGGAACACAGCATCCATGGGACCAGACAACATCCCAGGCTGCGTTCTACATGAACTACAGAAAGAACTGGCACCACACCTAAGTACCATGTTCAGTCATAGTCTCACCTCAGGCTTTGTGCCTGCTGAATGGAGCACAGTGACGGTTATCCCACTACACAAGGGGGGAGCCACCATGGACCCTGGGAACTACCACCCCATTAGGCTAACGAGCCTTGTCTGCAAGGCCATGGAACGTATCATCATGGAACTTATAAACAAAGACACTGGTAATCTCCAAACTCTGGACCCCAACCAGTTCGGGTTTGGAAAAGGCAGATCATGTCTCCTAAACCTGATAGACTTCTTTGAAGCAGTCACCAAAGCCGTAGACAAGGATAAGGTGGTTCACACAGCCTATCTAGATCTTGCCAGGGCTTTCAACACCATCCCCCACTCTGGAATTATAGATAAACTCACTAAACTAGGTATAAATCCCGATGTCACAAGATGGGTTGCCAACTGGCTCACTGACAGAACCCACACTGTGAAAGTAGCAGACTCCAAATCCGACTTCAGACCAGTGACAAGTGGAAAACCACAGGGTTCAGTCCTGGGTCCTGTCCTGTTTGGTATCTACTTCTCTGTACTTCTGAAGTACAGGCTAACACAGAAGGTCTTTGGCTAATGAAGTTTGCAGATGACTGCAAACTAGGAGCCATAATCAAAACTACTAACGATGTGGACATCCTACAAAAGGGCCTCATTGAGACAGATGCCTGGTGTAAAATCCATGGCCTCAAGCTCAATACCAAAAAGTGCATTGTCACCCCCTTTGGCAAAAACTCTGTACCCACGAACTACAACATAGGCGGTAGTATACTTAACACCAAAAGTGTGATAAGAGACCTTGGGACACAGGTGGACAGTAGTCTCTCCTTTGATAATCACATCGCCACAGTAGTCAGGAAATCCTTCTACGTGGCACACCTCATCACAAAAGGTTTCTCATGCAGAAAAAAGAGGTCATTGTTCCTCTCTACTCATCAATCATTAGATCCATTATAGAGTACAACGCCCCTTTTGGTATGTACCTCACAAGACATCTACAACAACTGGAAAGGCCGCAGAAATACCTCACAAAGAGGATTACCGGCCTCAAACACATGCCCTACACAGACCGTCTCAAAAAACTCCAGCTTTACTCCATCACATATCGCCTACTCGGAGGTGATCTCTGCCTAACATACAAAGCTATGTCAAACCCAGAGCTGTTGGACATGCTCCACTTAAAGAAATCCTAATCCCTCTGAGCTACATGCTCTAGGGACCTAAACCTTGTCACCACAATAAACAGAACATGCTGGAGAGATAGATTCCTGTCCTAGAGACTTCCTATACTCCAGAATAAATGACCTATCTATATCAAACAAAGCTCCTCATTAGCACTCTTCAAGAAAAATCTTGATGATTGGATGGGAAATAGGAAATTCACCCCGGGGATCACTTCTGTGTCTCTGCTCGACAGTGGCACAGGAAAATAAATTTCTTGGGTGGCAAAAGCCAGGGTACCTTTTTGGCTGAGCTTGTATAGGCCCCAGGGCCGATAGCCTAGTACCTACCTATGAACCTATGAACCTTTGAGTAATATGGGGACAGCAAGAGCCTAGGCCAGTATTCAGAAGCATAGGGGTAACAGGTGCAAACCATATCTAGTGAAGCAACAAGGCTTTTCTGTCATGTCATCACAGGCAGACAGAGACTGGATCTGAATGACACCAGAAGCTCAGCCAATTGTTGAAGTTTATCATCTTTCTCTTATATTGCAGTATCATGTAGTTGAAGGTAAGATGCTACTCAAGGTTAGGGTCATACCAGCCTGGGCTACATGATCATAGAGCTACTATATATCTCTTGTCATGTTGTCCTGGGAGGTATGTCTCAGATCATTCACACTGACATGTACAAAGAACATGTCATATATGCACCTGTTCTGGAGTGATGTAAGTGCTTGTGTTATGTGGTGGATCATAGCACCTAACAGACAACTGACAGTAACCTTCCCCTTGACCAGCCGAGTGAGTGGAACATCTGTATGCCTGACTATGGAGTCACCTATTACTAGTGTGTTGGGTATGTTGTTTTGCCTTAGGGCCTGTTGTGAGGCACACTGCTTTGGTGTATTATGTGTTTTCTGGCGTGTGCTTGGAGGTGCATGTTGCTTGCTTGTCTGCTTAGGAGGACACTCTCTCTTTTTCAGCTTAATATTTGTATTCTCTGAGTATGGTAATGTGGTTTTATGTGTGTGTTTTGCTGGTGCTTATATTGTAGGTCTATGTGAGACTGTTGGTGTTGTGGTTGTATGACCCTACTCCTCTTGACTGTATTGTCCAGTATTGGGTTGACAGAGCTTAGCCACCGGTTTGACCCTGTGTGTGCCAGCATGTGGTGCATCAACCCATATTTGATATGGTCATGGCCTATGCATACAATACACTCACAATACACCTAGTATGATAAGCCTCCTGAGGTTAGCAAATGCGAAAAAACCTTTGGGCAACCTGTCAACTAGTAATGTCTGTATTGCACCCTGTAACTCCATATTGCTTGCTGAAGTGTAAAGACGTACTTAGTTTGGATTAAGAACCCCACACTTGCCAACTGTGTGTGTGTGTGTGTGTGTGTGTGTGTGTGTGTGTGTGTGTGTGTGTGTGTGTCTGTCTCTCCCTGGGGAGAGAGCAACCTTTTTGGAGACTACTCACACCCCTTAAAAGTGGTATACTCATTTTTGTCAAGTCTGATGATGTCACCATCCTACAAATACACCTGTGGAAAGCCAAAATTCCAGTACTGTCTATAGCGTGTTGTGTAAATGCATACTCTTGTAATATCATAATGTAGTTAAATAGGGGTTTGAATCCTGCACTTGCCAAGTGTGTTTTCCCTCCTGGGGAGAAGCAACCTTTTTGGAAACTACTCACACCCCTTAAAAGTGGTATACTCATCTTTGTCAAGTCTGATGATGTCACCATCCTACAAATATACCTGTGGAAAAGTAAAATCCCAGTAATGTGTATAGCATGTTGTGTAAATCCATACTGCTGTGGTATCATAATGTAGTTAGGTAGTGGGTTTGAATCCTGCACTTGCCAACTGTGTGTGTCTTCCTGGGGAAGCGCAACCTTTTTGGAGACTACTCACACCCCTTAAAAGTGGTATACTCATCTTTGTCAAGTCTTATGATGTCACCATCCTAGAAATATACTTGTGGGAAGGTAATATTCCACTAATGTGCATAGTGCATTGTGTAAATGCGTACTGCTGTAGTGTCATAATGTAGTTAGGAAGGAGTTTGAATCTCGCACTAGCTGACTGTGTGTTCCAGGTTTTTGACACCGTTGGTCAACATGTAGTGGGTTTTGATTTTTCTAGTGTATGACATATCACAATGACAACTGTTTGTGCATTACACATGTAAGGTAGCTGTGGGGCAAAGCCATATACATACATGTGACCTCAATTATTTCATAGGTGGGTACTCTGCTTTCTCCATGAAAGCATCTGTTATCTTTGCCAGAGCGTGCTGGCGCTTTCCAGACCTTAGGTCACTTCTGTATACTTGTGACAAGCTTAGCCACTGCAGTGATCCCTGGGCTACGTCTTCTGTTTCACATCCACTCATCACGGTTTCTATTGAAGAGTGTGAGTGAGGGTTTATGCTTGAGGTATATTTGAATCCTGTTCCAAAGCAAGCAAAGTCTGGCAAAGATGACTAATTATTACAGGTGTGCAACAATCTCTGTGGATCTGCATGCAAACCCTTTATTGCTTATGTGCTCCACAGAGGGATTTCCAAAACCCTTTGGTAATGTGATTATCAAAGGAGAGATGACTAAACACATGGCTCTATGTACACATTAGTACCTGTTCCACATGTTAGGGGCTACTACCTATGTGGTACTCTGGGGATACTTTGTTTTCTACAAGTGGATAACTATGCTTTCTTTGGCTTATAGCTTTACAGCATGAGTTTAACACCAGGTATCTGTCTCTATGATACCCTTTTGAAGGATGTGTGTGTCATCTGGAGAATAAAGTATAGCCCACAGTATGCATTTTCATCAAACGTGGGCAGACATATCCCTACTGTGTTTACTTGCACCTAAGAAAGCTATATGCCAAACAGGAGTGGTCCCAGGACTGAGTGCAGGTGAATACCACTTGTTACTGGCATAGAAGTGTACATGGAGGCTGCAAATGTTACTGTGTGTCCTACATCTGTGCGTCAGATGTCAATCCATCATCTAACAATCGTTTATGGTCAGTCTGTTGAGGTTATGTATAATACCAGAATGTGGGATGGGTGTGAATTGCTGGTGAGCTATAGCTTGGCTGTGTGGACCTCCCCTCCCTCACCTATAGCCTTGTTAACTGGCTTGAAGTCTACTAGGCATAGGAGCCATGATCTGGCCTTTAGAGAACCTAAGTGGGTATGGTGCAGTGTTTGCAGGTTCATAATGTTTCTGTTAATGAGTTCCATAATGCTGTGCTCCATAGCCTTCCAGATAACATTTGTCTGGCTTATAGGGTGAGAGTTTCCAGGATCTGTTGTAGTTCTACCCTTAATCAATTTATGTTAACATTTGCACTGGGTGTGACGAGGGTGGACAGGATTAGGAATAAGTATATTAGATGGTCAGCCCAGGTTTGAAGGTTAGTTGACCAAGCCAGATAGGCAGGATTAAATTGGTTTGTACATGTGCTGAGGAGGGATGCAGAGTATATTGTGAAAAGATGCTACGGATGAAGCTGCCAGGTAACAGGAAAAGAGGAATGCCTAAGATGAGGTTTATGGCTGTGGTGAAAGAGGACATGCAGGTGGATGGTGTGACAGCGAAGATGCAGAGGGCAGGAAGAAAAGGAAACAGATGATCTACTGTGGCAACCCCTAATGGGAGCATCCAAAAGGAGAAGAAGAAGAAGAAGACGTTGTAGCTCAACCCTTGTGGACTGTGAACACCATTACCGTGCGTCATTCCACAAGTATGTAACCTGTATAGAGGCTGCATCTGGACAGAGTGTTTAGGGGAATGGTGACTTCATATGTCAGATTGTGTATGACACAGCCAGGGACACTGTCCAGTATCATTGCCACTGTGGTTTGGACTTTGGTAAAGAGATGTTTTAACTAGAGTGTCTGTGAATCATCAGGTTTTACATTCTTCAGGTCTGGAAATGTGGCCCTTGTGTAATGACAGGGTGGTGAAATCCGCATTCAAACTGTCTGACAAGAAATTGATAATGTCAGTCAGATAAGTGTACTTTGTGACCATTTACATTAACTGTGAGCCAATTTGAGATTTCCCCTGTAGATTATAAACAACACTAAAGAAAGCTTTAATGTTGTCTTTGGAATCCTTGCCATTTTGTATTTTGAAGCTTGCCTTGTATGTTTAATGAGGGCTTGTATTTTCCCAATGATACTGACCAGAGAGGTTATCCCTTCTTGGTATGTAACTCTTTTTTGGTACAACTTCACACCTTCTATTATATATTTAGTTCATGGCAGGGGTCCATGAGACTAATGCACTTTTACTTTATAAGTGAGAATTTCTTGTGTTTGTGATAGCACGGTCCATGCAACAGTGTGCATTACTAAAGGATTATGCTGCTGGGACAGTGTTAACCTTAGTAATGCAAACCAATGACAGATAACAACAACAGCATCACCCACAGCACAGTGTCAACCTGTGTCATACGCACACATGCGTACTCAAGTTCCAAAATGTGTGTAGTACAATGCATACTGGCCACCAATAGAAACTATGGAGTGTTAACACTGGCCAATACAGGGCATGCCACCCTGCCCATGTGTCCAGTATGCATGTACATGCAGACAGTGCACCTCCACCATGTTCACAAATGGACACCTGCAAATGTGTGTTGCACACACCCCACACTTACTGTCCACTGTTTAACGCATGCTGACACAACTACACATATCAGCCAAGTGGCACATGGGCAAACAAAACACAATTGGAATAAACACTGGTGAAAACAATACAATATTGCTAATTACAGCTTTAATGTATCATGCCTGCTCAGCTACACCTTCAAGGATATCATTACACTTTACTGCCGACAACATGCTACACATCCAACCATTGCTATACTTTATTAATGTCACCCTGTGCATCAGCACCATGTTAGCCTGTTCCTGCATCAATGTTACAGATGACAGGAGGTGGCACAGGTTTCATCATATGCACAGGGTGTGTTGTTGGTTTGCCAGAGGCCTACACTGAGCCATATAATTGACATGTGTATGTGAGTGTGTGTGTGAGGGCCATGAGTACTGTTATGGGCCAATGTTGATGTCATGTGTGCAGGTATGTGTTTGCCCTAGGTTTCTGGTTTATGTGTGTGTGTGTCTGCATGCACACAGTTCCACCATGTGGCTGCCATATACTGGGATTTGTGAGACAGCTACAGACTGTACCTGGCAGGCTTTACAGATCACCGTCTCTGGCCATGGATACAGAACCTGAGCCTGGCAGGGGTGCTACAGACAGTATCAGGTACTAATCCAGACTGGGTACTATCCAAAGAGGCTGACAAATGTCCACTGGATCCAGGTCCCAGCTGGGACTGGCCAGAGCCACGTGCATGTGGTCTTCAAGGACGGTCTATGGACAGCCCCCCCAACATTGCTGGGGCTGGTACTGGCACTACGGGAGCGGCTTTGACTTGCTGGATGTCCACGGTGACCTCCAGCTGGTGATGTTGCTGGCATATGTCCATGTCAACGTCTCAACCATCCCGCACTGTCCTGACATATGGGTATGACATTGTGGAGGACATCCAATGTCTCACCCCAACGTCTATCAATGACCTCAGTGTAGTTACATATGGCACCTGCTAGGTCATGGATACTGTCATTTACAGAGGTGTAATGAGCCCTCTGTGCCCTTAGCCCCTGTCTGGTGTACCGTTTCATTCGTGTCTGTGCCTCCATGGAAAC